>NC_134486.1:365269666-365321925 GCF_040206685.1 Ascaphus truei
CCTTGCGGGATATAACCAAACCTGCACAGTACCAGTAATTTTATACTCTCAAAAGTCTTTCATTCCATCAAAAACATCAAAATCAAACTACAATTTTCAGTGAAAAAAACGCAAGACGTTTCACTTACAACGTGCGTGCTCGGCACACACTCATTTTATTATTCCATGAGTTTCACCAACATTATACCTTCTGATGAAGGAAATGCAGGCAGTGTACTCACTACTAGATTATACATCATAGCACATGTAGGGATGGGCCATGGTCCACTTTTCCATGGCCTCAAAACACACCTGGAGAAGGTGTGAGGTCTGAAATCAATGTTCCAAATGTGTGGGAATACAGGTTCTTTGAAGACTTCTCATGTCGGTTCATTAAAGTAACAATGTCACATATACTATAGTAACAATCAGGTCAGAGTACTCAGCCATGTAAAAACCATCACTTTTTTTAAAGGAAGCTATTACAATATATTCTACTATCACAACATAGACCAATCGGCTTTTATCATATTATTAATTGTTTATTAATAGTTCAAAATGCAAAAATGTTTTCTAATCAACTATCTCACCCCCCCCCCCCCCCAAAAAGCAAAGCAATAATGTACATGCAAAATACCCATTGAAGCTTTTAATCAGGCACAACATTTAAAAGCAAGTAAAGGCAATTTGTGCAATATGCCAAAAAGACAAAAAATGGGCAACAACAACTTTTTTTTTTATAGTAAAATAGAACATATAATTTATGAGCCACAGCAGCCTCCAATTCTCACTTACATCTAAGGTAAAAACAATGTGTGCAGCCCGGAGCCGAAAGTCAGGTGAGCGGAGCACATTCACCGCTGTACAATTTGTACAATATGTGTGGGAGGTCTGGTAGAAAAAGTATATTTTCTTCCTAATTTAGTGAAAGTCTGTCAGCTAGCTCTTGCAAGGTCATGTAACATTACCAACCAGCAGGAGCATGCACACAAATACCATGACAATAGCTAATTATGTTGCATCCAACCTTGAAATTAATAAGCAATACTGCAAAACTGGTACACTATTTAATTCTCAAATAAATTTTAATAACATGAGCAATTGCTTTCTTAAATCAAACCAGGACAAACGTGAAACACAACTAAAAATGGGAGACCTGGGCAGTCTTCATTAACCACGTCTCTGCCAGAGGGATCAGAAACACATTGCAGCTGTTTGCAGGCGTTGGAACATGTGTCATGATATACCCCTATTTCCTCGATTGTAAGACGCCATCGATTCTGAGACGCACCCTTGATTTAATAAAAAAAAAAAATTGGGGAAAAAATCCCGCTATGTTAAATGTGCAGAATTTTTTTGTTTATTTTTTACTAGCAGGGTCACATGACACTTCAATAACCAATGGGGAGAGAGAGGTAGACAGAAATGTGGGAGCGACAGGCAGAATGGGGGGAGAGAGAGGCAGACCCAGAATGGGGAGCGACAGGCAGAATGGGGGGAGAGAGAAAATGGAGGGAATGGGAGGGAAGGAGGGAGGAGAGAACGGGAGGGAAGAAGGGGGGAGAGAACGGGAGGGAAGGGGGGGGAAAGAACGGGAGGGAAGGGGGGGAGAGAACGGAAGGGAGAGAACGGGAGGGAAGGGGTGGGAGGGAAGGGGGGGAGAGAACGGGAGGAAGGGGGGGAGAGAACGGGAGGGAAGGGGGAAGGAGAGAACGGGAGGGAAAGGGGGGAGAGAATGGGAGGGAAGGGGGGGAGAGAACGGGAGGGAAGGGGGGGAGGAATGGGAGGGAAGGGGGGGGGGAAGAGAACGGGAGGGAAGGGGGGGAGAGAACGGGAGGAAGGGGGGGAGAGAACGGGAGGGAAGGGGGGGAGAGAACTGGAGGGAAGGGGGGGAGTGAACGGAAGGGGGGCAGAGAACGGGAGGGAAGGGGGGGGAGAGAATGGAGGGAAGGGGGGGAGAGAACGGGAGGGAAGGGGGGGAGAGAAAGGGGGAGGAGAATGGCGAGGGAAGGGGGAGGGAGAGAATGGAGGGAAGGGGGAGGGAGAGAATGGGAGGGGAAGGGGAGGGAGAGAACGTGAGGGAAAGGGGGGGAGAGGACGGGAGGGAAGGGGGGGAGAGGACGGGAGGGAAGGGGGGGAGAGGACGGGAGGGAAGGGGGGGGGGAGAGGGACGGGAGGGAAGGGGGGGAGAGGACGGAAGGGAAAGGGGGGAGAGGGGGGAGGAAGGGGGGGGAGAGAGGGAGGAGGAGGGGGAGAGAAGGGAGGAAGGAGTGGGGAGAGAACGGGCGGGAAGGGGGGGAGAACAGGAGGGAAGGGGGGAGAGGGACGGGAGGAAGGGGGGAGAGAACGGGAGGGAAGGGGGGAGGACATGAGGAAAGGGGGGAGAGGACGGGAGGGAAGGGGGGGAGAGGACGGAAGGGAAGGGGGGGAGAGGATGGGAGGGAAGGGGGGGGGAGGACGGGAGGGAAGGGGGGGAGAGGACGGGAGGAAGGGGGGGGAGAGGACGGGAGGGAAGGGGGGGGAGAGGACGGAAGGGAAGGGGGGCGAGGATGGAGGAAAGCGGGGGGGAGGACGGGAGGGAAGGGGGGAGAGGACGGGAGGGAAGGGGGGGGAGAGGACGGGAGGGAAGGGGGGGGAGAGAATGGGAGGGAAGGAGTGGGAGGGAAGGAGGGGGGAGAGAATGGGAGGGAAGGAGGGGGAGAGAATGGGAGAAGGGGGGGGGGGGAGAATGGGAGGGAAGGGGGAGGGAAGGGGGGGTAGAGAATGGGAGGGAAGGGGGGGGAGAGAATGGGAGAAGGGGGTGGAGAATGGGAGGGAAGGGGGGGAGGGAAAGGGGGGAGAGAATGGGAGGGAAGGGGGGGAGAGAATGGGAGGGAAGGGGGGGGGAGAGAATGGAGGGAAGGTGGGGGAGAGAATGGGGAGGGAAGGGGGGGAGAGAGAATGGGAGGGAAGGAGGGGGAGAGAATGGGAGGAAGGAGGGGGAGAATGGAGGGAAGGGGGGGGAGAGAATGGGAGGGAAGGGGGGGAGAATGGAGGGAAGGGGGGGGAGAGAATGGGAGGGAAGGGGGGGGAGAGAATGGGAGGGAAGGGGGGGGAGAGAATGGAGGGAAGGGGGGAGAGAATGGAGGAAGGGGGGGAGTGAATGGGAGGGAAGAGAAGGTGGGGGAGGGGATGGGGGGAATAGGGGGAGGGAGGGCACACGACCTGAGAGAGACAGATATGGCAGGGGCAGTGTGGGCAGGATTTTTCTTAACCCTTTGCTGTTAGAGCAGCCAGCATCAGATTTCAAGCAGTGAAAGGGGGAGCATGAGAGAGCAGTAAGAACAGGATGGGTAGGAAGGTGTCCTGGATAAATAAACACACTAGCCATTTACACTTAGTGGCCCTTATTATGATGTTACCAAGTACCTTTTATTCCTGTACTCATTGCTTTCCTTAAAGTAAAAAGAACATGTTCAATCTCCTATCTTGCTTTTGCTAGCAGAGAGAGACACACACAGAGAGAGACACAGAGAGAGAGAGAGAGAGAGAGACAATTACATAAAGAGCATTATACTGTATAATACTAGCATACAGAGCAATATACTGTATAATACCAGCATAAAGTGCATTATACTTTATAATACCAGCATAAAGAGCATTATACTGTATAATACCAGCATAAAGAGCAATATACTGTATAATACCAGCATAAAGAGCATTATACTGTATAATACCAGCATAAAGAGCAATATACTGTATAATACCAGCATAAAGAGCAATATACTGTATAATACCTGCATAAAGAGGAACAAGAAATAGGCTATTGATGTAATGTAAATGTGTGCTCAGACAATGGGATATGGAATACGTTAGCATGCATTTTGGGAAACGTAAATGAGTATGCCTTCTCTTCTACCTGCTGGGGCAGCAGCACAGCAGCGTGCAAGTTCAAAGCAAGTTCTCATGGAAAGTCGTGGCTCCTGATGGCTGTTAGAGAGAGAAAGTGTTTACAGCTACCTCCCTGGTAGAATATATTTGGAAGTATATAAGACATTGGGCCCTCTCCTAACTTGGTAATGTTGCATTATTTGCCCTAATTTAACAGTGAATCTGGGCCAGTGTCATCCACTTGTATGGTGTCCCAGTGTTAAGCAGTGCCTATAGAGTATACGTGGGTTTTAAATGGAAGTTCATGTGCCCTAACAATGGTAATAAAGTATTGATAAACTTATGTATTTATCACGGCACATCTATGAGGACTACTGGTGGGTGATTGGGTCTAAATCATCAGGTGCATTGGATTGTACCATAATGAAGGAGTAACCATTACAGCTAAAAAGACAGCTTGTAATAACAATATGGGTTTTAATGAAAGCAGAAAATATACGTGAAATGTTATGGTTTTTTAAAATAAATAATTTCTGTAGTATTAGATAATACAGCATTTTTATTTGTATTATTATTCAACTCTTAATGCCATTTTAATGAGTTTTAATGCATCCTTTGATTTCTATAACAGGCTTTAGCCCACGTCCTTAGCAGTGCAAGATATTTGCAACACTTTCCTGTTTGTGATAATTTGTCGCCAAATTTCCCAGCAGTTTGAGCAGCAAACTGTAACAATAGATAATATTATCTTAGTAATATAAGGATACATTGTAGCTGCTGAGTTACACTGACTGATACAGCCATTATGTTAGTCACACAACCAGGATTGTTACACATTTATAAAAGGAGCACCACATGATTGGCAGTTTAGGTAAGAATGTGGAATTATACATTGTCACATGCTCTACATATAGAAATAAGGGGGGGGGTGGGGGTTGAATGTGTTTGAAATGTGTTTTGCCTAACTAATGTTAGAAATGGAATCTCTTTAGGACTGAACTGGTCGCTTCTTCAGATATGTACCTAACTTATACGAGTGTAAAAATGATCACACTAATTTTAAAGGATAAATATTGAATAATACGTTTAAGACAGATGTGTTGCTCAGTGTTATTTTGGCTCTATCCAATTATAACTTTATCTCCATCATTAATTAGAATAGAAAAGTATGTCTGAAAGAGTAATGATATCAAAATTCACCTGTCCCATTAAACCCACGCATACTGCAGGCGGAGTAGGGTCCTAAATGTGTTCTATTGGCTTTGTTTGCGTGATCAATTTGTATCTACATTAACTTTAGTAAATATGGCTCAAATGAAACTTGCTTTGCACATTTTACATCCTTTATAGCCCAAAGAAACATTAATTGTATCTCACTTGGTTCAACTTGAGATTTATCAACCTATTCCCACCTTTTAACAGCTTCACTCGAAAGAAAAAAAATCGACATGTGTAGGATTACAGCGCAAGAGACAAGAAAGAAACTCTTTAACTCTGTAAAATTTGGAAGCCAGACACGGGCCTTACAGTGAAAAGTGAAGATGGTTAATTTAATCTTCGTAACCAAGGGATTTATAAAATATTTAAAAGAAATGGTCTAACATTGTCACATTTCATTTCTGTCAGAGTGTAGTTCGCGTGCGCTGAAGCAGAAGGGAAGCACTCATCTCTGTGTATGTATTCCTAAAGTAAAAATAAACCGTAGAAAAGAGGACTGGGATGGGTATGAAATAACATTCACCACGATTACGCTGCATGTACATGTACAATCTGGTAAATGATTATCTATCTGGGATACAATATGGAAAATAGCTGAAGCGCTCAAATGCAGGTATATCTCAAAATGATAATAAGCCAGACCACTGTACCAGGGTACTAACAATTGATATAGTACCTATTGTGTCATATAATGGGTACTATCCTCCTGAAGACAGGTGGTGTGTGGTGCAACCCACTCACCATCAGTCTCATTGGCAGGTTCCCCTGAAAAATATGCAAATACTCACATCCTGGTAGGGCAGGCAGGCAGGCTGTGCAGCTACTCAATGCAATACAGGGAAAAGGGAGACCAAAAAGCGCACCAGCACAAACGGAGCAGGAAGAACCCAAGACAAAAAAATGATTAAAAGGGCACTTTAATGTGGCAAAAGACCCATCCAATGCATTTCGAACGTCGCAGCGTTCTTTTTCAAGGATAAAACACAATGTGATAACATCCATTATATACCCTCTTACCTGTGGGCCATTTCGCGCCAAAAATCAGAACCTGATGACGTCATAACAGAGCGACTCAGTGCCGATCTAAGGGCAAAAGGAAGTACCAAAGGCAGAGTGGCCATCTTGGATGTGGGCAAACATAGGAACACAATAACAAAGCTTTATTGACCATTCCAGCAGAACAAAATACATTGCTGCTAACTGGACAAGCATATTTAAACGAAATAAAGCTATATTAAACTAAACTAATGCTTAATAAAGGGTACTATTATATCAAGAAAAAACATGAACAAGGTGGATTAAAAAACTAGCTGTGTTGCAACTAAGTTATATACAAAAAAAAAGTTCAAAATAAAAACCTCTAGACATGATTAAAAAAATGTGCAAGAAAAGTAAATTTAAAGACATATTACACATACATACTGCATAACACAGATTGTGTACCTAAATCATAGGAACCAGGGAAATACAACCATTATAAAATATGAAGTATTATCCACAAGATACATCAAAGAACAATTTAAGCTTACATATTAGCATAATATTTGCATGATAAGGCATAGGTTCAAAGGTTATAATGATAAGAATATAATGTCCAATATAATGACAATTGTCTTATTTAATCTGTATTACCAACTAATTACACCATAATACGTCTATCACAAAAATGTTTACAAAAAATGTGTTAGTTGCCAGTCAATGTTCAAGCCCATAGGGAAGCGCGTTTGGAGAGTGAAGATCCAATACGCCTCCCTACGGTCCAGAAGGTTGATATGATCACCTCCTCTAGATTTAGAAATAACTGATTCAATCCCCAAAAAGGAAAAATTATTAATTCCTCCCTGACCACATTCAGTGAAATGTTTTGAGACTGGATGATTAGTGTCTCTCAATTTTATGAGCCTTAAATGCTCTAACATCCTGACCTTAAGGGCTCTAGTCGTCCTCCCCACATACCTCTTGCCACAACCACATGTTATTAGATAAATCACAAATTGACTTTTACAATTTATAAAACTGTTAATCTTAAATTCCTTAATTGGTAATATATTCACACCATGTGGCGGTGGCAAGGCAAACTGGAAAAAACTTTTGGCAGGCTTCATGTGTTTACATGCACTACAAGAGCCACATTTGAAGGAACCCCTAGTGATAAAAGGTTTTTTGAGACCAGAAGATTTGAGTTCACTTGGTGAAACATGAGATCCAATTGTTCTCGCTCTACGATATACAAAAGTAGGACCAGAATCCACATATTTTTTAAGGACAGGGTCCATGGATAAGACATTCCAATGTTTTGAAATTATAGAGTTTACTTTTCCACTTTGTTTACTAAATTGTGAAATAAAAAGAGGACATTTGTTTTTTAATTCTGTCAGTCCATGTGAGTCCTGTTTAATACCAATTGTCTTAACATTGTTAGCAAGGCGAGAATCTCCAATTGGATGTGTGGGCAACAATGATGCTCTCTCTGTATGTAATGCATTTTCAAATGCAATTGCTAAATGTGATTTGGGGTATCCCCTTTCCAAAAATCTCCTTGTAAGTTCCTCAGACTGAGAAAGGAAACCACTCATAGTGGAACAATTCCTTCTCAGTCTGAGGAACTGTCCCCTTGGTATGGCCTTTATGACATGGGATGGGTGGCAGCTGTCCGCCCTAAGAAAGGTGTTCCTGGCATTTTGCTTCCTATAAACATCCGTTTGGATTTTTTTGTCTATGTCTACAAATAATTGTAGATCCAGAAATTCAATGTGATGGAAATGAAAATTTAATGTAAATCTTAGATTATAAAGATTATTATTAAGATAAGATACAAAAGTGTGAAGTGTAGTGACATCCCCCCTACAAATAATAATTAGGTCGTCCACAAATCTTTTATAAAAAACAATATTGTGACGAAATAAATTAGTGCTCGAATAGATAAAAAGTGCTTCCCACATCCCATAAATAAGTTTGCAAAAGAAGGAGCAAAACTTGTACCCATAGCAGTGCCAATAAGTTGCAAATAAAACTTACCATTAAATGTGAAAAAGTTGTGCGTGAGTAAAAAGTGTATAGCGTCCAAAATAAAAGCCGATTGAAAAATTGATATTTCTGGTATCTCAATAAATTGGCGGACCGCTGCCAAACCATGGTCATGTTGTATAACAGAATACAGAGAGGTAACATCAAGTGTTACCCACAGGTAATCATTACCCCATTTAACATTTTTGATCTGATCAAGAAGATCACCAGAGTCCCGTATAAATGAGGGCAATTTCCTAACAAATGGCTGAAGAAAACCATTAACATATCTTGACAGACCATCTCCCAAAGATCCAATACTAGAGACAATGGGACGACCTGGAGGGTCGACCAATGTCTTGTGGATCTTTGGGAGATGGTGGAAGATAGGAATAATGGGATGAGATGGAATAATGAATTTAACCTCGTCCTTCGACAGAACTTCCATAATAACACCTGAGTCAACCAGTTCTACAAGGAACTCCAAGAATTGCGGTGTGGGGTCGGCGGATAGTACACGATAGGACCGGCCATCATCCAGTTGGCGTAATGCCTCCCTGATGTAACCGTCTCTGCCCTGCACCACCACCGCACCCCCCTTGTCCGCACTCTTAATGACCAATGCAGAATTATTTTTCAAAGATTTTAAAGCTAAACGTTCACTTTGATTCAAATTGTCATGATCTATATAGGATAGGGAAAATCCCTGAGCTAGAAGACGAAGGTCTCTTATAACCAGATTTTCAAACATAGTCAGAAATTGACCCTTGACATGAGTGGGGTAGAACACAGAACTCCTTTTTAGGCCTGAATTCCATTCAGAAAATGTAGGAATATTAACATCATCAACCGTCTGTTCAGATAAAAGATCATTCATATCTTGCAGGGTACAAAAATCATTAAATGTATGTAAAGCAATAGATACCGGAGGAACAGAGTCGGATGAGGGGACATCACTCTCGGTAGCGTGTGATGGCCCCCCATCTAAATCCTCATCTCCGGTCGACCTAGTAACATTTGGAATAAAATTGTCAAAAAACTTTTTCAATGATAATTTCCGAACAAACTTATACACATCAATAGTGGTTTCGAACAAATTAAAGTTCATTGAAGGTGAAAATTTTAGGCCTTTATCCAGTAGTGACAACTCTATAGGAGAGAGAGCAGTTTCTGAAATATTTATAACATTAGATATATCATTCAAAACTTCTTCCTTTTGGAGGCGGACCTGTAGCCCCCTCCTCCTCCCCCCCCCCCCCTCTTCCCTCTTCTGATTCTCTTGTGTCCTTTTGAAATAAAGGGAAAGATTTTGGTTGTTGCTGTTGCTGTCTCTGTTGATTAACATTTTGATAAGAAAAAGCATCCTGGGACTGGTCCTGACCAGAATCAGACCTAGGTGGTTGACCCCAAAAGGTGCGTCCACCCCTCCCTCGCCCCCTAGATGGAGCTCCACGACCACGATGATCATCATTTTCAAATGTATTGACAAAAGATACAGAATGAGAGGTAGAGGCAATTTCTGCATCTGAAACATCAGATTCACCACTCTGATAATCCACATTCTTAGATTTTAAAATGGACTTATTGGGAGTAGATTTAAACTGAATGAATGATTTATCTTTGTTATTTGATCTTTCCTGAATAGAATTTATCCTCTGCCAATGGTAAACCTGGTTCTTTTCATAGTCATATCTGTCCCGATCATATTTACTTTGTTTTTTAGACATAATACCACATTCCACATTTTTTACCGTTTTGGAGAGAATAACATCAAATTCCTTAAAGCCCTTTAAACCTTTGAAACTGTATAGGTTTTTTTGCAGTTTTGTGATTTGAATATCAAGCTGATCTTTCTCCTTCATTTTCTGTAACACTATTAACTCCATCAAACGAAAAGAACGCTGCGACGTTCGACGTTCGAAATGCATTGGATGGGTCTTTTGCCACATTAAAGTGCCCTTTTAATCATTTTTTTGTCTTGGGTTCTTCCTGCTCCGTTTGTGCTGGTGCGCTTTTTGGTCTCCCTTTTCCCTGTATTGCATTGAGTAGCTGCACAGCCTGCCTGCCTGCCCTACCAGGATGTGAGTATTTGCATATTTTTCAGGGGAACCTGCCAATGAGACTGATGGTGAGTGGGTTGCACCACACACCACCTGTCTTCAGGAGGATAGTACCCATTATATGACACAATAGGTACTATATCAATTGTTAGTACCCTGGTACAGTGGTCTGGCTTATTATCATTTTGAGATATACCTGCATTTGAGCGCTTCAGCTATTTTCCATATTGCAATATATACAGGTTGGAGCCGCACATGCATAGGTTTTTTGGAGCTTAATCTTTGAATTTAAAAGGAAGATCCCTAATTTTTATATTTTTGCTTTTTATACACTTTTATAGTTACTTTTTTGTGGCTTCAGTACCCCCTTTGTGTTCCATTATATTGGTATGGAGGAACCAGGGGATAATATGGATGAATTAGAAGATATTTCAGATACTTATTTTTTCAACACTTGTGATGATACGCAAAGAAAAAAACAAGCTTTACGTGTGTTTGATAACATTGTGGATTTGGATACCACTGACATCTCTGATCTCAAAATCCACTTTCAAAAATTGGAAAGTTTATTGATTCATAAGAACCGCTTATGGTGGGACATTATAAGCCTGGAGAACTATGCTAAATGTAAAAGGATCCCAAGAGGACTAAGGGTTAAAAAAGCCCCCTCCTTTGGTTTTCCGGATGTGGATTTTGAAAATAGATGGGTGACAGCCCTCAATGACTGCTCTTTTCGTTTGATGGAGTTAATAGTGTTACAGAAAATGAAGGAGAAAGATCAGCTTGATATTCAAATCACAAAACTGCAAAAAAACCTATACAGTTTCAAAGGTTTAAAGGGCTTTAAGGAATTTGATGTTATTCTCTCCAAAACGGTAAAAAATGTGGAATGTGGTATTATGTCTAAAAAACAAAGTAAATATGATCGGGACAGATATGACTATGAAAAGAACCAGGTTTACCATTGGCAGAGGATAAATTCTATTCAGGAAAGATCAAATAACAAAGATAAATCATTCATTCAGTTTAAATCTACTCCCAATAAGTCCATTTTAAAATCTAAGAATGTGGATTATCAGAGTGGTGAATCTGATGTTTCAGATGCAGAAATTGCCTCTACCTCTCATTCTGTATCTTTTGTCAATACATTTGAAAATGATGATCATCGTGGTCGTGGAGCTCCATCTAGGGGGCGAGGGAGGGGTGGACGCACCTTTTGGGGTCAACCACCTAGGTCTGATTCTGGTCAGGACCAGTCCCAGGATGCTTTTTCTTATCAAAATGTTAATCAACAGAGACAGCAACAGCAACAACCAAAATCTTTCCCTTTATTTCAAAAGGACACAAGAGAATCAGAAGAGGGAAGAGGGGGGGGGGGAGGAGGAGGGGGCTACAGGTCCGCCTCCAAAAGGAAGAAGTTTTGAATGATATATCTAATGTTATAAATATTTCAGAAACTGCTCTCTCTCCTACAGAGTTGTCACTACTGGATAAAGGCCTAAAATTTTCACCTTCAATGAACTTTAATTTGTTCGAAACCACTATTGATGTGTATAAGTTTGTTCGGAAATTATCATTGAAAAAGTTTTTTGACAATTTTATTCCAAATGTTACTAGGTCGACCGGAGATGAGGATTTAGATGGGGGGCCATCACACGCTACCGAGAGTGATGTCCCCTCATCCGACTCTGTTCCTCCGGTATCTATTGCTTTACATACATTTAATGATTTTTGTACCCTGCAAGATATGAATGATCTTTTATCTGAACAGACGGTTGATGATGTTAATATTCCTACATTTTCTGAATGGAATTCAGGCCTAAAAAGGAGTTCTGTGTTCTACCCCACTCATGTCAAGGGTCAATTTCTGACTATGTTTGAAAATCTGGTTATAAGAGACCTTCGTCTTCTAGCTCAGGGATTTTCCCTATCCTATATAGATCATGACAATTTGAATCAAAGTGAACGTTTAGCTTTAAAATCTTTGAAAAATAATTCTGCATTGGTCATTAAGAGTGCGGACAAGGGGGGTGCGGTGGTGGTGCAGGGCAGAGACGGTTACATCAGGGAGGCATTACGCCAACTGGATGATGGCCGGTCCTATCGTGTACTATCCGCCGACCCCACACCGCAATTCTTGGAGTTCCTTGTAGAACTGGTTGACTCAGGTGTTATTATGGAAGTTCTGTCGAAGGACGAGGTTAAATTCATTATTCCATCTCATCCCATTATTCCTATCTTCCACCATCTCCCAAAGATCCACAAGACATTGGTCGACCCTCCAGGTCGTCCCATTGTCTCTAGTATTGGATCTTTGGGAGATGGTCTGTCAAGATATGTTAATGGTTTTCTTCAGCCATTTGTTAGGAAATTGCCCTCATTTATACGGGACTCTGGTGATCTTCTTGATCAGATCAAAAATGTTAAATGGGGTAATGATTACCTGTGGGTAACACTTGATGTTACCTCTCTGTATTCTGTTATACAACATGACCATGGTTTGGCAGCGGTCCGCCAATTTATTGAGATACCAGAAATATCAATTTTTCAATCGGCTTTTATTTTGGACGCTATACACTTTTTACTCACGCACAACTTTTTCACATTTAATGGTAAGTTTTATTTGCAACTTATTGGCACTGCTATGGGTACAAGTTTTGCTCCTTCTTTTGCAAACTTATTTATGGGATGTGGGAAGCACTTTTTATCTATTCGAGCACTAATTTATTTCGTCACAATATTGTTTTTTATAAAAGATTTGTGGACGACCTAATTATTATTTGTAGGGGGGATGTCACTACACTTCACACTTTTGTATCTTATCTTAATAATAATCTTTATAATCTAAGATTTACATTAAATTTTCATTTCCATCACATTGAATTTCTGGATCTACAATTATTTGTAGACATAGACAAAAAAATCCAAACGGATGTTTATAGGAAGCAAAATGCCAGGAACACCTTTCTTAGGGCGGACAGCTGCCACCCATCCCATGTCATAAAGGCCATACCAAGGGGACAGTTCCTCAGACTGAGAAGGAATTGTTCCACTATGAGTGGTTTCCTTTCTCAGTCTGAGGAACTTACAAGGAGATTTTTGGAAAGGGGATACCCCAAATCACATTTAGCAATTGCATTTGAAAATGCATTACATACAGAGAGAGCATCATTGTTGCCCACACATCCAATTGGAGATTCTCGCCTTGCTAACAATGTTAAGACAATTGGTATTAAACAGGACTCACATGGACTGACAGAATTAAAAAACAAATGTCCTCTTTTTATTTCACAATTTAGTAAACAAAGTGGAAAAGTAAACTCTATAATTTCAAAACATTGGAATGTCTTATCCATGGACCCTGTCCTTAAAAAATATGTGGATTCTGGTCCTACTTTTGTATATCGTAGAGCGAGAACAATTGGATCTCATGTTTCACCAAGTGAACTCAAATCTTCTGGTCTCAAAAAACCTTTTATCACTAGGGGTTCCTTCAAATGTGGCTCTTGTAGTGCATGTAAACACATGAAGCCTGCCAAAAGTTTTTTCCAGTTTGCCTTGCCACCGCCACATGGTGTGAATATATTACCAATTAAGGAATTTAAGATTAACAGTTTTATAAATTGTAAAAGTCAATTTGTGATTTATCTAATAACATGTGGTTGTGGCAAGAGGTATGTGGGGAGGACGACTAGAGCCCTTAAGGTCAGGATGTTAGAGCATTTAAGGCTCATAAAATTGAGAGACACTAATCATCCAGTCTCAAAACATTTCACTGAATGTGGTCAGGGAGGAATTAATAATTTTTCCTTTTTGGGGATTGAATCAGTTATTTCTAAATCTAGAGGAGGTGATCATATCAACCTTCTGGACCGTAGGGAGGCGTATTGGATCTTCACTCTCCAAACGCGCTTCCCTATGGGCTTGAACATTGACTGGCAACTAACACATTTTTTGTAAACATTTTTGTGATAGACGTATTATGGTGTAATTAGTTGGTAATACAGATTAAATAAGACAATTGTCATTATATTGGACATTATATTCTTATCATTATAACCTTTGAACCTATGCCTTATCATGCAAATATTATGCTAATATGTAAGCTTAAATTGTTCTTTGATGTATCTTGTGGATAATACTTCATATTTTATAATGGTTGTATTTCCCTGGTTCCTATGATTTAGGTACACAATCTGTGTTATGCAGTATGTATGTGTAATATGTCTTTAAATTTACTTTTCTTGCACATTTTTTTAATCATGTCTAGAGGTTTTTATTTTTAACTTTTTTTTTGTATATAACTTAGTTGCAACACAGCTAGTTTTTTAATCCACCTTGTTCATGTTTTTTCTTGATATAATAGTACCCTTTATTAAGCATTAGTTTAGTTTAATATAGCTTTATTTCGTTTAAATATGCTTGTCCAGTTAGCAGCAATGTATTTTGTTCTGCTGGAATGGTCAATAAAGCTTTGTTATTGTGTTCCTATGTTTGCCCACATCCAAGATGGCCACACTGCCTTTGGTACTTCCTTTTGCCCTTAGATCGGCACTGAGTCGCTCTGTTATGACGTCATCAGGTTCTGATTTTTGGCGCGAAATGGCCCACAGGTAAGAGGGTATATAATGGATGTTATCACATTGTGTTTTATCCTTGAAAAAGAACGCTGCGACGTTTGAAATACATTGGATGGGTCTTTTGCCACATTAAAGTGCCCTTTTAATCATTTTTTTGTCTTGGGTTCTTCCTGCTCCGTTTGTGCTGGTGCGCTTTTTGGTCTCCCTTTTCCCTCTATCTGGGATACAAAAAGATATGAAAAAAAATTTTTATGCTAATGTCGCAAACAGCTTTGACTGCCCTCAAAAATATTAGCACATTTCTTGACTTAATAATAATGATGGATATTCGAACTTTGCAGACTCATTGTTGAATTTGTACTCAAGAGTCGAGCAGTTCAAAAGAATCAGGGTTTGATTTTCCCGAATCGATCTTCGGAACACATTTTTTATTCTGAGAAAAAATCCGAGACAAATATGACCATACCAACGATAAGAAAGAAAGAAATTAACCTGAAATCTCTGGACTCAGAGCCAAACCCTGCAAAAAAAATGGAAAGTATAGCTTTTTAATCATCAGTTAAAATGCCATAAAAAAAAAAAAACCCCAAAGAAAATACAACCCCTGGTTCAAAGAGATTTGCAAACCACGAATGCGATTTTCAGAGGGTAATATACGAATAAAAAATGTATGATCAAAGATTGGCTGGAGAGGATTTTGGACCTCAAAATTCTACTAGACCCTGGGCTCTCCTTATTGGATGGAGCTTGCCAGGGTATAGCAAAACCTGAACTCAAGCTAATTGCTCATTTTGCAACAGCTGTGAGGTGTGAGCTCGCTGCAATATGGAAACAAAGTGAAATCCCTTCTATCCCCAAAATTCGGAACAGAATTTGGTACCTATGCCAGATGGAAAAATTAACGAGTTTGGTTAATGACACTGGCGAAAATTTCCTAAAAAGTCTGGACGCTTTGGCTGGCTCAGACAGATATCCCAGGGGTAGAGAAAACCTCAATATTGCTTTGATAATTGAAGATGTGTTCTCCTGTGATGCAGTAGTAAAGGTGGGCTCTAGGTAGTACCCGAAGAACTCTGTAAACACATCGGACGCCATACTAAATTTAACCCCCAAGAGTCCAGAGATAATTCTCGGATCCGAAGGCGCTGAGCGGTGTCGTGGCCTCCCAATCAACCCCCCTTTCCTCCCCTCCCTCCCCCTTTTTTCTGTTCCTTATTATTTTTATTACACCTTGTTAAATATTGAATATTGTTGTTGTACAGTTGAGATGCACGTGAGATATAGATATCGCATGATGCAGTAATGGTTCTGAGATGTATTAAGGCTGTGATTTGTATATAAAAAAAAATACAATAAAAACGACAAGTTAAAAAAAAAATATATATAAATTTTCAAAGGTGCCCAAAAGTGCTAATAGCAAAGAGTGGGGGGTGGGCGGGGGGAGGGGGATTTGGGGGTAATTAATTTGTAAATAAACATTCTCAGTTAATTTATAATACTATTAGACCCATATTTCTATGGGGGAAAAATAACCCCATGAAAATAAGAATTATTAGTATGAGTAAATGTATTCATTAGTATAGCACCCGCTAGGAATTCTGCTTGCAGACCTGTCTGAGACATGCAAATGTAGCTACAAGTGCTATCTTTATTTACTGCACAGTGTAAGGTGAAGGGTTGTTGTCACTTTTTTTACCCACCATAACTTTTCTAGTGTCTGGTTATGATCACGGTTTACAAATCTTTTTAAAGCAGAGGTCATATTTTCCATGTTTTCTATGGCATTTTAACAGATGATTAAAACTTATATTAGAATATGTTGTGGAGGGTTTTGCTCTGAATGTAGAGAATACAGGTTCTTTTTTCCCCCTTGCTATGGTTGGTATCTTTGATGAGACATAAAATACTGCACCTGTCTTCACTTTCTCCTATTTTGTTCACAATACATTAGCCGAAATCTAACTGAGCGGTGTTGTCCTTTTCTAGCAAATCAAATATGACCATTAATAAAATGGTTAAACTTAAAAAAAAAAAACATAAAACACCAAAAACATGTTCGAAAAATGTTTGACTAAATTATATATACACATTATATATATATTTTTCCCCCCGTAACATTTTAAAACTCCTGAAAACAAAACTTATTGAATTTTGAGAAAAACTAAAACCAAAATATGAAAATGTATTAGAACAAAAACCAAACCACCAGTATATATTCCTTGAGGCCATATGCTGAAAAGGGGCATATAGATACTTAAATTATGATTGTTATGTGTTGTGTGTCAGTTGCATTATGGGTACACCTTCTTCAACCAAAATTATGCTTGACAGAATTATTTGGAGCCACATTGCAGTGTATCACAAATACCCTTGAAATGTCACATTCCTTCTTTTCAGAGCCTTGATGCCGGAAATGTCAACCTTCCATTAATCTCTGAGTTGTATATCTCGAGTAAAATGAAGTTGAAATGGCCTGATTTTAAAGGAAGCTAGGGGGAGGGGGCTACAGAGGGAGTAGTAGAGCTCAAAAGTATGCTGTGACAACAGTATTTTCCAGCGTCTGGTTTAGTTCAATGCTAGAGCAGCAGCCAGAGTAGCAGAGATTGTGGGTTCTTAGGGTTCTTATCCTGTTGGGTCTGACACCAGTATCCCTTGTAAATATTTTAGGAGGTGTGATTCATTTAAATATACTTTGCATATCTCCCAATGTACCTCAGGTGTGTTTTTTCAGCACAGTCATCTCTCCAGAATTTAGTTGGTGGTAGGTTTGAGGACATATATTCAACTGGAGATACTAATAAATTGGAACTCCTCACCTACGATTTCAGGCGCTGGAGGGACCTAGCAATTCCTATCTCACCCTATTGAGGGGGGAGTTGTTTGAAGCGGTTTAGCCTTTTTCACCTTTTGGAGCAACAAGAATTCAGCTGGTTTGCAAAAAAAAGGGTGAGTTTGGTCATTCCGGACGCATTTGCAGAGGCAGAATGAAACCACTTCTAAAAAATCCACATAGTTGAGATATGCAAGAAGGGTTAACAGTCTAGCAATGCATGCCAATCAGCTTCTAAAGGGCACTTTAAAAGTGGATTGTAACACTTTGTAACTATGTAATTACACCCCTGTGAGTTCCAATCCATCAAAGATGGGATTTATTAAGCCACGTATGCCAGTCCTATTTTGCTGGACAGTTACTTTCCCAGAGTTAACTCTGCACTTTAAGATACAGACTTTCAACACCTAATGACAAAGGACAATTCTAGCATCATAGAGGGAAAGCCCCCTACAAAAGTAGCAAGAGCATCCACTCCAACCACAGTTGCCTGTATTCCTGTCTGCCATCTACTTTATCTGCATCTGAGGTTCCATATCGGAGATGCTTGAGGTCCTAATCCACCATCCCTTAAGTGTGAGAGGAACATGAGAACCAAGAGCCCCAGCCTCATTTCTTTAGCTAAATGTGCACACTAGCTCTTTAGGAGTTCTGAGAATTTGCCAGTTTCTGTAGAAATTGGTATGTGTACGGTTTGGGGAGCCACGCCAGCCTTGGCGCGCTCCCTCTCACCCACTCCAGTGGCCAGCGCTCTTCCAACACCCGCTCCTGCTACCGCGGGCCCCGCCGATCCCTCCGGTGGCCATCGCGCTTCAGACGCGCACGCGCACCCGCTCCAGCCCCTTAAAGCTGTCCCTTCGCGAGGACGGGGGGCACGTGCAACTCACGTGCACGGATGCACACGCATTACACACAGGCTCCATCTCAGGGAGCTCACCTGAACCTTGTTACCCTGCCTCCTATCGCAGCCTTGCTTTGCACACAGCTCCACGCAGCTGTTTTCCTATTGGACGCTCTCACCTACATATGCTCAGCTGTGCCACTGGCTCTTTGGCTGAACATAGTTCTATTTGCGTTGAACTCACCTCTTCTCTGCCACCACAGTCTTGTCCTGCCTTGCTGCTTCTTCCTGTGTTCCGACCCGGCTTCCCACGACCATCCACTCTTCTCCAAACCTGACCTCGGCATCCGGACTAATGACCATTCTGCTCTCTCCTACCCTGACCTCGGCAAACGGACCACGACGACTCTACTCTCTCCAATCCCGAACACGGCTAATAATACCTGTAATGTTCCGTATCTCTCCTCCTCTGACCCCGGCAAGTATAACGACGACCCGTACCGCTCCAATCCCGACCTGGCTATTCCGACTTACTCTACACTCCAGATGCACCCCTGTGGCTGTGGGTGGCGTAATATCCATGCCCAGCTCAGCACTGTGGGCCTTGTTTGTGGTGAGCACAGCGTGACAGTAGGTAAGTAGAACCTCCTCCAGGAAAGAAAAAAAGCAAGAAAACAAGAGAAGCTAATATAGTGTATTGTTCTTAGTATTATGTAACACATAAATTGGGTGAGTAGTGCAATCAGAAACATTTGTGTAACAGGGACTAAACCCTTTCTAAATGAGGCTTCAATAGAAAGTCTCTAGTGGTATGAGGAATCTAATAGGGAGCTGGTTAATTGCAGTTAAAGACAATTAACCAGTCTTCACCTGGTTAATCAAACCTGTAGAAAAGCTTCCTGCTGGAAACTACTGACAGAGGCTCCTGAGCACAGTCACAACTGTGATGCCAAAGGAGATGTTGTATTGAGCACAAGCTTTGCTGATATCAAGACATTGGGAACCAGACATCTATTCCTGGGCACAGAGGACCCTGGAACCTGCCAGAGATTTGCCCCTCAACGGGCACCAATCAAACTCAGAGATTGCCACAAAGGGCCCTTGCTTACAGGTACCTCTTGGAACTTTGGGGGTTATAGGTTGGAAAAAGGCTTATCCTCCCAGCCATGCAAATAGGGACTGGGGAAGTGAGATAGCCCTTACAAAGGGGTAGGCTATTTTTTTTATTTTTTAGTTTCTGCATTGTTTAAAGTGATGGGCTGAATAAAGCCATGGTTTAAATTTCCCCCAGATCTGTCTCCCTGGTTGTACCTCTGCACATGTCTCTTACAGTTTGCTTTTTAAATAATTTTTCAATGGTCTCCAGTGTGACTTCAGTGTTGGTTCTTTGCTGCGTTGCTCTATCACACTCACTAGGTATGACATATCTGAGTTTCCGATACTAAGTTGAAGGGCATGTTACATCTATCAAAGTCTCCCATCTGCTAAAGTAGGTCCAAAAAGGCACCATATTTATCAAAGCAAAAAATCCCACCGGATCATATAGGACAGGCCTGTCAAACACGTGACCCGTAACTTTTTCATGCAGCCTGGCACTCAGCACGTACAGTATGTAGGGGGATGCAGACAGCATGTGACATGTGGTCATACACTGTGTGGGAACCCTGCAAGCAGCGAGCATGAGGAGAGTCTAGCTCCATTCTACCTCTTTTTTACTCTTTGCAGCCCCAACCCCCTTCTCTAACTTCCGGACTTCTTTAATTTCATTTCGCCGCCCTCCTCCACCACCCCCACTTCTCTTCCCTCAGGGCGCCTTCAACAAGATCACGCTGCCTCCTCCTCTACCCTCCATTCCCCCCCTGTAGCTGTGAGTTGTCTGTGTGTGGGGATGTGGGTTCAATGCCCATAGTTCATGGTCTTGCTCCTGTTTCTTTTTTTAATTTTAATTTGAAAGAAATAGGATACAACTGACATAAAAAGTTGGAGGTGCTTTTGAGCCCTAACGTTGGGATTTATTAAATCGCACTGTGGGCTATTGCTATCATTCTGGGGGTAATTGGCATTAAAGTCAACAACAGTTACATCCCTGCATCGGGCTTTGATAAATCCAAGCGTAAGTTGCTAAACGACAGGAATTTGCCACTGATTCATAATTCTGTATTTCCAACCTATTCGATCTGGGGGAAGAATAACAATATATTAATAACGTTTTTTTTAAATGAATTCTTATTCTTTTGTGAACAGGCATCCAATAAAGTAGGCTTTTTTTTTGGGAGAGCTTTGCTTTAGGGCCAACTATCTACTGTTCATGCATTCCCAGAATATTTCACCCATTGTAAAACAAATCCTTCAGTGTTGTCATCACTATCAAAGAAGGTAGTTCCACCTAATGACATGTAACCACTCTTTATTTCCCTTAGACTGACTTCTATACTCTATGGAGGGGGCCCAAGTTCTACTTCCCGTTATGGCCGGTGCTATCTCACTAGCTGAGTATGTGGCCAAAGGTCAGACAATAGAACACGACACCAGGCTATGAATAACCAAAACGTATTTATATCAAACCTATATAACCACAGATATATAAACATAATTGTGATCCTCTATGGGAGGATTATATACATACAGTCACAATACTTGTGAGGTGCTGCGCTGTTGTGCTAATGTCTCTCAGAGTCCCCACGACCCTGTGTTATAAGGGGCCCGTGTGTAGGTGCCGGTACAATGTCGGAGCATCAATAATCAGTGTTAACTGTAGCAGGGCTGTCTCTTCGCAAAGACTTAGGTATCCTAGTCTGTAATGAGGATCCCCGCTCTGTTTACTCACAACTTCCTTAGTCTGGTAGGCTGCTGATCCGTTTTCAACTCCACTTGGGTCGCCTGTTTGTTACCAAGTCACCCAGCTCCACTGCGTTGTCCTCCTCAGGACCTGGTTATCAGGTTATGGCAGCTCTCTGAGACAGGGGCTACTCTCTTCAGGGTCTCTGTAGCTCTGCTCTCCTCGCCTTACTTTCTTCACTGTATTTCCTGGGTGCACCGACCTCTGACGCTTCATACTGATTGACTGTAATGTCATGTGTCCCTATTTCAGCAGTAGGGGCTTGTGGGAATTGTACTTCTGATGCTGCTCTCAGTCATTAGCTCATTACCAGCACCACACACCAGGGAGGAGCCAGCCATGAGGCAGTATGCATAGCTGTATCCATCTATCAAGGGGGTTACAGACATATATTGGAATTACTCACTAATTAAACACTATTTATATTGAGTTTAATGCTTGTATGTATGTATAGATACAAAGAGAGTTTGAAGGAATTGAAGTCCGAATATTTTACAGACTGTTTGGACTGAGATTACTGGTGTAGCCAATGTTACTGCTGCTGCTGCTGCTGTGACAAATCGCATCAAAGCTACCCCGAAATTTCTAGATTTGACAAAGCTCCATTGAAATAATTGGTAATGTGCATTAACGAAAAGATGCGACCACGCCAGTTATCCCTCTATTTGTGCAATTGTGGCATATCGGCGGGTACAATAACATTGGCTGCATCTATATGATGTGAAAGGGAGGAAATTAATAATAATTATCCATCTGCCTTTTAGAAATTGTATGTAAGTTTTTCCATTTATCCTCAGAATATACATCACTGTCAAATCATCCAGCATTTTTCCATTCCAGATGCATACTTTTTGCGAAGCCTCTTATGTATACCTAAAGTACTTTAAAATGCAACAAAAAAATGCCTTATAACTAAAAAATACATCTCAAACTATAGGAAATATGTAAAAAAAAAACCATATAGTTTTTAAACTCCAAGCAAGATACAACAAACGTATAATTGTAAAAACAATTGTCAGTATCAGTGCAAGAAAAAAAGTCAATAAGAAGCTTGCGAAAGTTTAATTACAGATATAATTATAAAGCACTTGGCTTAAACCATAATCTCTCAGAGGTCATGATGGCAGACGGATTTACTTGTTCTTTTGTTAGCTTACTCTACTTTTCTTGTAAACATCCTTAAGCCGTATGCAGTTTAATAACACTACTGTGTTGCAGCCTCTCATCCTTAATTACAGGTCTTAAGCTGTTAAATCAACTTGCACAACAGAACCCTCTGACTCCAAATTGTATAGGAGAAATAGATAGGAATAAATCAGAGTGTGTTTCCTTGTGCAGTTTATAGCACTTTTGTTTTAGTTTGTTCAATACTGTACGTTTCTAGATTCGGTGCAAATATTAGAATGTACACGGATGTCGTACACGAGACGTTTTCTGATTCCGACTTTCCATCTTATTTCTAAACCCTATCGTGCCATTAATGGGCATAACAGGGAAGGCCTGAGCTACAGTACTGAGATGTGCACTTAAAAAAATGAATATATTGTACTGAATTAATTTATATCAGTTTATGTGTAATATTCAATTCAACTGTATCTCATACACACATATGAATTTATTCTATAAAGTGTGTTAGCGCGGATTAGGTGTTACCGCACAAAAAGTCCTATTGCTTTCAATGGGGCTTTCCATACAGTAGCGCCATACACCTGGCGGGGATGAAGGGAAGAGAGTTGGGTTTACCTGTGCAGACAAAAGGGAATAGACAAAGTACACTGAACGCCTCTCAAATCGCATCTTCCCATGTTTACAAAAAATTTTTTTAAATCGGTTTAATTGTGAAATTGCACCAATAATCCAAATTTAATTCCTTAAAGATATCACTGCTACCCTGTATATTAGTAACTTTGGTCCTAGGAGACACTTCCCCATTGGAGAGAATAATACATTTTGGTCCTCTAAAGAACCTGCAGATGTAGCAAAGCTTACCGTTTTCAGTGCCATGATGGCACGCGGTCCCGTGACCTTGCAAATTGTGACCCGGGAGGATTAATGCTGCGGAGGATCCCATTGAAAGGAATGGACCTCCCCGCAGCGCCATAGTGGCTGATCCTCCTCCAGTGCCGTGAAGATCCTGAGATCAGATTGCGGAACCGAAAACCGTAACCGTTGCTACATCTGCACTTCAAGACATACCTTTAAAGAACGAAAACAATAATAGACTGAAAATGGGATTAGATAGTTTGAGCCATATTTACTAAGAAGAGTATTTGTATAGTGAGGGCTACACAAGTCCCCAAAGTAACAGTGCATCCAAAGTACGGAAGGTATAGATCAATTGAGTAAAGTGGATTCCTGCGTAAACAGTGTCCTTATACAGTAGCAATGAGACAATCAGCATCTCTTATTTGTGGGTGAGGAAAATGCAATCCTATATCCTGAAAAGTGAAAAGTGGAAAGAATAGGGCTATATAATTGACAACCCTCTCTAAACCACAAACACTGGAGTGACACCCTAGAGCATAATGACCCAGCCAGGGTACATAAAGCACAAATATAAAAATAACTCACATGGGAGAGCTGTGAATGCGTCCACTGTCAGCGTGCCTCACGTATTGTAGTGAAAATGTAGAAAGCCATCCAGGAAGGAGAACGACGGAGCACAGCCAGGATCCGATTAAGGTAGGAAGAAGTGGGGGCGGCAGTCCAACACGAGGGTTAAAAAAGTTTAATGAATAAGGTAACACAAGCTTTACACTCTTCTGCCCCTCCTTACATCTCAGCCCTAATTTCTCGCTATGCACCATCCCGACTCTTGCGTTCTGCTCAAGGATGTCTTCTTTCTACCCCCTTTTTATCTAAAGCTCTCTCCCGCCTTAAACCTTTTTCACTGACTGCCCCACACCTCTGCAATGCCCTTCCCCTCAGTACCCGACGAACACCCTCTCTATCCACCTTTAAGACCCACCTTAAGACACACATGCTTAAAGAAGCATACGAATAGCACTGTGAACATTCTGAACACATGATACATAAAGCTTGGCCCCCTGCAGACGCACTTACCAGAACTCCCTCCTACTGTCTCTGTACGTTCTCTCTACCTACCAATTAGATTGTAAGCTCCTCGTGGCAGGGACTCCTCTTCCTTAATGTTATGTTTATGTCTAAAGCACTTATTCCCATGATCTATTATTTATATTATCTGTTATTTATTCGATTACCACGTGTATTACTGCTGTGAAGCGCTATGTACATTAATGGCGCTATATAAATAAAGACATACAATACAATACAATACATATGTAGCCATGCATAACAATGTCTACAGTCATCTCTCCTGCTGGCAGCAAAACCTGGTAAGTTACAGGAATGCCAGCAGTAATTATGGAGGTTTGCCCTCACACCCTGGTGAGGTGCCCTATGTATGGATGGGAGTGGCTACATGCTCCGAGTCCCTAGTTAGTGACATCAGAGATGTGCCTGCTACCTGAGGTATATAAGGCACTGCACTGCCTAAAGTTAGTGGTTGCTGCGGGTTGATGTTACAAGGTGAAGCAGCAAGTTCAAGGGTGTCCACTAGTGCAGTAACTAGTGGCACCATTCTATATCCAGCCAGAGAATGCCAACTGTGTCCAGGGACCTGGCACAGGGGTGATCTCCCGGCGGGGAGAGGGAATCCCACTCCATTGGGAGGGCGTACCTTTTAAAGGGATCACGGAACAATGTGCGGCTGAGACAATGACTGTGAGGGGCAGCTGGCCCTTATCACCACGCACAATAAAAATGGCTTGTTCAACGAGAACCCCATGGTGTGAGTCTGCAATTACTCTCCTGGGGCCCTCACCACCAAGGAGGAGTTCCTCATCAGGACCATCTACCTGCATACGCATAGATCCTGATGAGGTGGAGGCGCTGCACGTGATGTAAGTAGGACTCGCACTCACTACCTCAGCTACCTGTCTGACTTGACATCCCCGAATACCATCATACGGGAGACTCAGGAGTCCTGTTGCCTACAGGTGCACCACCAGACACAGACATGTAACGGGGATGGATAGACCACAGGGGCCAATGTAAGATTGGGTGGGTCAGACCAGACACGAACAAGCGTTACAGTTGGAGGCGCTGCTGAGATACCTGTCAACAGGACAGGCTTTTGCTAGGCTCATCAGGAGCGGGGAGAGCGTCTGCTGCCACTTTGTGCTGCGTGGAAGGGAGCCAGGGGTAGTCAGGGGTGCTGCATGCGACGCGGACCGCACGGATGCCCTGGGATTCTGCAAGGAATTAGCTGGGTCTGGAGCCGGGCAATAGCTGTCATCGAAACCTTGAGGTAGTGCTAGTGGTATGACGCCTAAAGGGATGAACTGGTAACTTAGAGCAGGAATCCTGGAGAGGGTCTGCGCTAGACTGACCAACAGCAGGTAGACCCCAAAGTATTGCATGGACGAACCAGAGTACTCTAGTCCATTCCAGACCACTCACCACAGGGAGCACAGACTGGGAGGAAGGAGATACAGCAGACACAGAAAGAGTGAACCTAGCCTGAGGTAGTGCAAACACGAGTCAGATCTACATTAGGTACACAAGGTGGTGCACAAGGCATTTTTATTGAACCGGTGTGGCCGCTGCCCCACAGAGTGGAGCTCCATGTACAATAATTCAAGAAACAGTAGATGAATGGCGCCCGCCAGAATGGAGAATCCGCGCGGTGCGGAAGCTCAAATATGGCTGACGGAGGCCGAAGGAGAGAATGAATATGTTATGATGTGTGAGGAAGAGGAGCCAGCTACAGAAGAAGCTTTTGTGAGCCTGCTGTGGAATGGCGTGAAAACAGTGATTGTGCCATGTATGGCCTGCTTAGGACCTTGGGGTACTGACCCTGAGGATAGTGAAGGGAACATTATTGTGAAATGGGAGGCACGTAATGGACTTGCTTGTCAGGCAACATACAAACAGTCGAACGCTACCTCAACAGTGAACCCGATTGAGAATGCAATCCAAAATGGCGGGTCCCACGTCCCTGGGAAACAACCGCGTGCGCCAGTTGCAGAGAATATTGCAAAAGCTCAATCTGCAGAAAGTTGGCCAGGAGTGGCGCCAACGGCGAGACCCCGCCCTGTTGGGGGGTATGGCGCAAAAGCTGAAGCCGCACCCACATGGACTGTGACTAATTCCGCCCCTGTGCTGGGCCAGCCTACAAGTCTACGGGACATCCCCCAAGTTTCAATCAGGGGGAGTGGTCTTCTGTCTTGGCGGATGGAGAAAGTTGGAGGAAGGGTTGGCGACCCAGCCCCTGCCCTTCAGTTGCGAGGAACCAGCAAGCCGTACAGATCACTAGTGCGAATACCTCCATTAGTGACTATGGCTTGCAAACAAGAACAAGGGCCTCTGATAACCACTCATCCCTACTCGGCTCCAGGAGGCTTCCTGATTCTCCGAGTAGAGGGCGTAGAGACGGTGGCATGCCTATGCCTGCAGTTCCGACTCCCAGGCGGAGCGGTGAGCTCTACTGCAAATGCGCTCAGTGTGGCCTACAATACTTATGGCCCATGCCAACCTTCGTGCCGATTCAGGCGGTAGAGGCTGCGGAAGATGTCGCTATGCTAGCGGCGGAACTTCCCGGTGCGCTCTGGAGGGAGACTACGGGTCCCGGTGAACAGGGACCAGCTCCGGTCATCAAAACAGAGCCGGCCGAGAAAACCGGTCACCGACACGGTGATAAGAGGGGGCCGCGCCGCAAATCGTAAGCGGAATGCCCCGGCCTAATGCAAAATTGGAGTCCTCGGACGAGGAGTCACTCAGCATGATTGCAGTTACGACCCGACCGCCGGCGTACAACAGCAGCAGTACTATTAAAAGAGTGCCACTTACCTGTGTCGACGAGGAACGGAGCCGAGTGTCGCCCATACCACGGCGAAGTCCCACGGTCGTGGTGACCAGCGGATCCGATGGAGGCAGGTCCACTCCAACGCCCCGGAGTGGTAAGCAGAGTCCATGCTTGTCCCAGGCTCCCAAGGTGGCGGTGGCGGAGGAAGGACAGAGCCAGGCCCAGGCGGCGCCATGACGGAAAAAGGCGTTGCCGGATATCATGGTGGAGGAAGAGGTCCCGCTTGGGGACCCAACCCAAGATGGCTGCGGGACACGTGCGTGTCCAGACATCACTTCCGGTGGACCGAGCGGAGCAGAGTGGAAGATGATCGCGCCCCGTCGCTCGAGCAGTGCAGGTCGGACGCCCAAGTCCAAGAGGCAGCGATCGAGGAGTCGTGAGACCGGAGAGACAGAGAGTTCCTGCGGCGGAACTGGACCAGGTAGCGGAGTAGAGCGGGTCCTAGCCCCGCGGATACCGATGGTGCGGCCCTATCCACAAACCCCAGTCCTAGCTAGACCCCAGGCCCTAGTTAAAGTCCCAGCCCCATTCACTTTCACTTTTGGGTCATCCTCTAGTTTAGGGATGTCAGGGGATTCACGGGTGACTTCCGATGAACGGACTGAGAGCCTGGACTATGGGACATCTGATGATGGGTCAGTGGGAGGGAGGATTACACGACAGGTGTCGGTATCCTGTGACTGTCCCAGTAATGTGAGCGTTACCATTGGGAGCCAGAAAAAGGGTTCGAACAATCAAGCACCGTCCGAGTGTACGTCGGGCATATCTTCCGGGGGTGTACCAGAAGAGGGAGAGCTAGAGGAGGTATCGCTAGAGGAGGTCAGGGAAACCCGATGGTGGGCCCCCTTGTTTGAGGGATATGTGCTCTGGATTGATAGGACCAGGTTCATCATAGATCGGGAGGGGGTAGTAGATCATTGGTGGACTAAAGGGGAGTTTACGGAGGAGGATCATCTAAGGGAAATCCAAGATAGGTGGTATAGAATTGGGCGAGGATTAATAGAACCCCTGGGTCCGGATGGGTTGGATGATCCGGTGGATCCCGATGAACCCTTGTCATGGGTGTTGCCGGGGAGAGCGGGCAGTGCTAAACTGTCAAGAGCCTGCCGAGCAGCATGGGCCATTGTAGCCAAATATAAACATTCCCATGGCCTGGAATACCCATATGTTCCCGAACCCATCATGCAGGAGATAGAGGACCGCCGGGATGGGTGGCTTAGGGAAGATATTGAGTACTATATGGTTACCAAGGGAGGTGCCATTAAGGGCCCCCAAGCAGAGGAACGAATAGCGCAGTTAATGCGCCTGGAGTATTGGGCGCAGCATCTATATGCATAAGGTGGTGTATAGACATGAACGTGGCTTGCCCCGGGAGTATAGCGTAACAGTGACCGACATGGCGGGCAGAAAAGTGAAGAAGCCAGATCCTCGTCACTATTATTAGGGAGGCAGCAAATGAGGTCTGTGTAAAAGAAATCTTGAGCGCCCCTGCTGGTCAGTGAGTGCTGTTATATAACTAATTATGAAAAGCATTGTTATGACTTTTGATGTGTGTTCCTTTTGCAGTGGTTCCTGAAGAAAGGTACACCAAATTTAGGTCCCAGCCAGGATGGTGGGGATTCACCAGGGTGAGTATGTAGCCATGCATAACAATGTCTACAGTCATCTCTCCTGCTGGCAGCAAAACCTGGTAAGTTACAGGAATGCCAGCAGTAATTATGGAGGTTTGCCCTGACACCCTGGTGAGGTGCCCTATGTATGGATGGGAGTGGCTGCATGCTCCGAGTCCCTAGTTAGTGACATCAGAGATGTGCCTGCTTCCTGAGGTATATAAGGCACTGCACTGCCTAAAGTTAGTGGTTGCTGCGGGTTGATGTTACAAGGTGAAGCAGCAAGTTCAAAGGTGTCCACTAGTGCAGAAACGAGTGGCACCATTCTATATCCAGCCAGAGAATGCCAACTGTGTCCAGGGACCTGGCACAGGGGTGATCTCCCGGCGGGGAGAGGGAACCCCACTCCATTGGGAGGGCATACGTTTTTAAGGGGATCATGGAACAATGTGCGGCTGAGACAATGACTGTGAGGGGCAGCTGGCCCTTATCACCACGCACAATAAAAATGGCTTGTTCAACGAGAACCCCATGGTGTGAGTCTGCAATTACTCTCCTTGGGCCCTCACCACCAAGAAGGAGTTCCTCATCAGGACCATCTACCTGCATACGCATAGATCCTGATGAGGTGGAGGCGCTGCACGTGATGTAAGTAGGACTCGCACCCACTACCTCAGATACATGTCTGTCTTGACATCCCTGAATACCATCATGCGGGAGACTCAGGAGTCCTGTTGCCTACAGGTGCACCACCAGACACAGACATGTAACGAGGCTGGATAGACCACAGGGGCCAATGTAAGATTGGGTGGGTCAGACCAGACACGAACAAGCATTACACATAATAGAAAACAGGTCAAAAACACCCCTCTAACGCGTTTCAAGCTGCACCAGCGCTTTATCAAAGAGATAAAGCGCTGGTGCAGCGTGAAACGCGTTAGAGGGCTGTCTTTGACCTGTTTTCTATTATGTGTTACCTTATTCATGAAACTTTTTTAACCCTCGTGTTGGACTGCTGCCCCCACTTCTTCCTACCATGATCGGATCCTGGCTGTGCTCCGTCGTTCTCCTTCCTGGGTGGCTTTCTACATTTTTACTAAGAAAAGAAATGCTACATACAGTGTAGGACACCTTACAGTAGAGGTGCGCAAAGCTTTGGAGCTCCGCCCCCAACCCCCTGTGCGACAGCCCCAGCGCTCGCGCCCCCCCCTTCTCTGTGACCCGGCATCAAATGACGCTGCGGGTCAGGTGACGTCACGTGAGCCCGCAGCATCATTTGACGTGCATTACCATGGCGGCGCGTACGGCACATGACCCCATGGCGTCATTTGCGCCGTGTTACCATGGCGACGTTTCCAGAAGACTACAGAACCCCAGTAAGTTGAGGTTGCAGAGGGCTCGTGCGGACCCCCGGCATTTAACTTAAATGCCTTGGGGAAGAGCACAGGGTCACTGCAACCGCCACGCCCCGCAACAAAATCCCACGCGCTCCCCAGTTTGCGCACCCCTGCTTTACAGCATGGTTTCCTAAATATGACTCCTTATGCCCCAAAAAAGTGAATGGGGTTTAAGGTGTCTTCCAGCTTATTAAATATCTCTCATTTACTTGAATGGGTGCAGAAGGTGTGTTATGGAAAAGTACTTCTTAGTAAATATTAAGGATGAGCAGGCGCGAAATTCAAACTTCAGAATGAATTTGGAATCCAAGTGTGAAATTCGAGGCAAAACCAGAGAAAAGATTATCCTCAGATACATATTTTTTTTATTTTTTTTATATTGGAAGCATTTTGGGATTCACGGATGAAAAACTGGCAAACGTTTGTGAAAAGCTCAAAGTTCTAAAAAGTTGTCCCAAATTTTGAAACAATGAATTTTTTTCCCCATATTTTTTTACAAATCTAAATCAACAGCCAATCGTGTTTTGGTAAAATGAAAACATGATTTTTTTTAGAACCAATAACCAAAACGCCAGCATTAAACCATTTCCCCTCACTGCCCCTTACTTGTGGAACTCCTCACACTCAGCATACACCAAACACCTCTCTCCCCATCTTTAAGACACTCCTTAAAACTCACCTCTTAAATGAAGCATTTCAAAAGCCTGGACTCATGGCTACTGTCCCACAGTCGCTCCTACCAAGCACTGCCATCTAGAGCACTTATTCCCTCACCTGCTGTCTCTGGAAGTCTCCCCACATACTGTACCACTTAGATTGTAAGCTCTCCAGGGCAGGGATTTCCTTTCCTATTGTCTGACTTTGTTGGACTTATTGCATTATACTTCCTTGTATTGTATTGTCTCTTTTGTAAAGGGCTTAGTACACTGTGAGCGCTACATAAATAAAGATATACATACACAAGTAAGATCAAATTTAAAAAAGAAAATGCGATCAGCACATACTGCTGCTGCTTTAATGTTGGTGGAGACGATTAGATGACATTGAAGTGCTCACCATTTCCTATCTTGATCTACTATATGGTATCTAACAAGACAGGGGTGCTCAACTCAAGTACCCCCCCCCCCCAACAGGCCAGGTTTTTAGGATATCCCTGCTTCAGCACAGGGTGCTCAGTCTTTGATTGAGCCACCTGTGCTGCAGCTGGTATATCCTGAAAACCTGACCTGTTGTGGGGGCTTGAGGACTGGAGTTGTGCACTCCTGTAACCAGGCACACAGGCACACAGGCACACAATCTAGACTTTAGCTGCAAAGATGAATAAAGGAGCCAAGATACACTACCGGGTAACACGGGATATATGCCAGGTGGGATACATTTTATTTTAATTTCTGTTTTCTAAAAGGATCGTTGTAGGGTATTTCCCATGTGTAGCTTTATGTTTACAATATTGGTAGAAGCACACACATACTGGAAGTGTCTTTGAACTGTTGTTTGTAAAGGTTGTGTGAACAATGCAAACCATTCACTGACATTATTAGCCATATTAAATATTTATGAGAATTTTATCTATGAATGAATGTGATTGCAATTGCAACAAAGAGATCAAAATACCATCTAGAATGTATTTAATTAAGTATTTCACAATGAGAGCTAATACAAAGCTATATGGTTCAACCATAAATTATTTAGAGACACCTGATTATTGAGGTGCATTCCTCTCCTCCACCCCTTCTTCTTCTTCTTCTTCTTCTTCTTCTTTTTTTTTTTTTTAAATACTTGTCTTATTGATATTCAGCATACGGAAAATCAAGGGGGGGGGGGAAGTTATGACGTACAGCACACATGTGAGCATGTAACCTGCATACGGGAGGGTTCATTGGTTAATACACAGTTCACAAGCTGTCCCACTTTTCACCTTTGCAAAGGTTCCTCAAATGAACAATTGCTTCCCTCAATCCGTCCCCATATACCATCTGTCACGGACAGCACACTTGTGAGCACGTGACTTAGAAATGCAACCAGGGTTAGTACACGCGGCTACTGTAGCCAACACACATTTCTCCTGTGCAAGGTACTTTCAGTTAGTCAATATGAACCCCTTACTCAATTACAATCAGATCTATCCACTTCCACCACCCAAGAAATATGCAAAAAATGTGTAATTAATATATCTGCCAGGGTCTCCGGTCCCTGTTTATTATAGATAAAAACTATGCACTAAACGCACAAGAATCTGTTGTAGCAAAATGTGTCTGAAAATGCAAGTACTCTATCCAGAGCGTGCAAGAGTTCATTAAGAACCACAAAGGAAAACTTATTCATTGTTAAAAATAATAATAATAATTTTTTATATATATATTTTATATATATATATATATATATATATATGTAGCGGTCATGTAAAATGCCTACAGTCATCTCTCCTGCTGGCAGTAAGGCCTGGTAAGTGTGGGCATGCCAGCAGTAATCATGGAGGTTTTCCCTCACACCCTGGTGGGGTGCTCTGTGTATGGCTGGGACTGGTCACATGCTCTGACTCCATGGTTAGTGATGTCAGAGGTGTGTCAGCCTCAGAAGCTTACATAAGGCACAGCACTGTGTTCTAAAGTTGGTTGCTAGTTGTTCTGCTGAGAAAGGAGTTCCAGCTCTTGTCAGAGCTGAGGAAGGAGTTCAAGTTCTATCAGAGTGTCAGTTATGTTATAGTAACTCCATGGGAGGCTGTGTCCAGGGACCTGGCACAGGACAGTGATTCCTGCGGGAATAGTGAATTCCTGATCTAGGTGATATACCTATCAAAAGGGAGCACTGGCGAGATGAGCGGCTGAAGATACTCCTTGAGGAGGGCAGTTGCCCTGCCGTGTCAATAAAGATGAGTTCAGCCAGAAACCCTCTCGTGTATCTATCTGGAATGAGTGTACAGAGAGGAGCACCACGGAGGAGTTCCTCGCCAGGATCATCCCCTTGCGGACGCAGGGACCCTGGTGAGGTGGAGGCGCTGCACTGGAACTAGGTGAGACTCAGCACACTACCTCAGCTGCCTGTCTGACGGGTCCTCCCCACACACCATCATGCGGGAGACTCAGGAGTCCTGTAGCCAACAGGTGCACCATCAGGCATATCTACACTGTAATGGGGTCCGGTTAGACCACAGGGGCCAATGTGAGATTGGGTGGGTCAGGCCGGGCCAGAAATACCGTTACATTTGGAGGCGAGCTGCTGAGATCAGATCTGTCATCTGACGGGATATTGTTAGTTCGCAGGGACAACCTAGGGGCCTGAAGGGAGTGAGGGGTCTGGAGCGGGCTATAGCTGACCGAGTCACCTTGAGGCAGTGCTAGTTGGTAGGATGCCAGAAGGGACAGCCTGTTAACTTGGTCAGGAGTCCTGGAGAGGGTCTGCGCTAGGCTGACCAAGAGAGGTAGACGCCCCAAGTACTGCATGGCAGAGCCAGCCAGAGTACCTAGCCCATTCCAGACACTCACCGTAGGGAGCACAGACTGGGAGGAAGGAGTCACAGCAGACACTGAGAGAGTGAGCCTAGCCTGAGGTAGTGCAACACTGGGTCACACCTAGATAAGGTACACATGTGGTGGTGCATCTGAAGCTAATCTTTATTGTACCGGTGTGGTGGCTGCCCCGCAGAGAGGAGCCCCATTGTACAATCAGAACGAACACAGTAATCCAATGGCGATGCAAAGCAAAATGGCGGCTCCCGCTTCCCTGGGAGACCGCGTGGGCCAGTTGCAGACAATGCGTACATTGCTAGACTTGCAGAGAAATTGGCCGGAATTGGCGCCAATGAAGAAACCCCGCCCTGTCAGGGGTAGTGAATCGAAAGCTGTGGCCGCGCGGGAAAATGTTGCAGAAACCCGTCCGGGACTGGCGGGAAAACCAGAGCCCCGCCCCTACACTGTGAGTGACGCAGGGCAGAGCCAGGTCTATTCCTTCATAGAATGTGCCTCATTTCCGCTTTATCCCAAGGACAGATTGTTTGAAGAACTGCAGTCGGCCAAATCTGTTCTTCATAATGAAACCAATAGAACTTTTAGGTGCAGTCAAGCACATCCTCAAGGATTTGGAGTCTGGCTATCAGAGAACAGGAAGCTACCCTTTCTGTTGTGTCCGTGTATACAAAACCTATTGAGACTGCCTGTTAGTATGATCTATGACCCCAACCTGCTGCTACTAGACTACAAGGAGGTGTTCATAGAAGGGATAAGGTGTCTGCACAACACTTGTGTTACTTGTGACTTTTCAGGTGGTGAATTGGCGTGGGTACCCGAGTGTGCCTACTGCGGAGTACAGTTTCCAGAGCCAGTTGCAGAAAATGCTGCAAATGATAAAATTGCAGGAACTTGCCCGGGATTGGCGGGAACACCTAAACCCCACCCCCGCCAGCCGAGTGACGCTGTGCAGAGCCAGAGTCACTCCTTGAAAGAGTGTGCCGCCCCTCCTTTAAATTCCACCAGGGGGAGCAAGAGTTTTGAGCAGTCATCAGCCATTTCTGTTCACCAGGAGGAGGAGCCGGGACTCTATATCAATATGAGTCCTGCTGAAGTTCAGGCTGTCTTCAGGGAGAAGTTACTTAGTGCCTCCCATGACCAACACCCAGCTGTGGTGATGCCCCAGCCGGCTGACCACACCAGTGAAGCTGGAGATAAGGAATCACCTGCCCCGTTATCTGTGGAACAGGAGAGACCATTGTGCAAAGTGTCTCCCGTAACCAGCACAACAAAGAGCGAGATGGACATTGGGGTATATCCCTACTCAGTGCCAGGATGCTCCCTGGTAGTAAAGGCGGGGGCGGACACAGCCATGCTGATGGCTGAAGCCCCGCGTGCGGCCTGCACCGAACCAGTTGATCCTGGAGAATGGGGATCGCTCCTAATGATCAGAACGGAGCCTGAAGAGAGAGGGGTCTACAACCGCGGTGAGAACCCGTAACCTCACCGTCGGTCCCCTGCGGGAGTGCCACTCCCCGAGTCGGAGTTCGGCTCCTCGAAAGAGGAACAAGTGATCCTAACGACGGTGGTGATGCGCCTACCGGCGGACCCCTACAGCGGTGCTGGAAAAGAACCGGCACTTACCTGTGTCGCGGCGGAGCGGAGTCTCGTGTCGCCGGTGCAGAATCAACCCGAGAGGCGGAGTCCCACGGCCGTGGTGACTTGCAGCGCGGAAGGAGGAGAGGATTCCATCCCGAGCCGACGGAGCGGTGAGATGCATCCTTACCCTTCCCAGGCGTCGGTGGTGGTAACGGCGGAGGAAGGCCTAGCCCAGGCCCGAGCGGAGCGGAGAGCAGAACCATCACTTCCGGCGGCGGATGTCGTTGTGGAGGAAGAGATCCCGCTTGGGGATCCATCGCAAGATGGCGGAGTATCCGGTTCCGGTGATGACGTCACTTCCGGCGGAGGTAGCGGAACGACCAGAGAGAGAACCACAACGCCTCGGCGATCGGGCAGTGCTTCCCGATTACCTGTGTCAACACAGAGCTGGCCGGCTGCGAGGAGAGCTGAGACGGGTGAGGCCCAACCAGCGGCACGTCCGCACAATGATACGGGACTATCCGAAGGCAGAGAGCGGGTCGGAACCCCGCGGATGCCCATTACCTGTCCCTACGCCCAAACCCATGCCCTAGATAAAGCCCCTGTCCCAGTCACCTTTTCCCGTGGGTCCACGTCCAGTTTGGGAATGTTGGGAGGGTCCCAGGGAACCGGTGAGGAACGGACTGGGGAGAGACTGAACAGCTATGCCTCTGATGGTGGGTCGAGGGGTGGAGGGCAGTTGGGAAAAGTATCCGAGTCCCGATGGGTATCTAGTGTGGCCGTAGTTAAGTCTCAAGTTAGCCCCAAACAAGAGAGGTGGTCTAGGCCTCTTTCATCAAGGACCTCTGGGGTAGCTTCTTGGGGGAATACAGAGGAGGGGGACTCACTAGAGTGGGGGTCTGAGGAACGTAAGGAGACCCGATGGTGGGCGGTGGGGGAATTTACACCGGCCCAGAAGAAGAGGAAGATGCAGGAACGATGGTTTCAGATATGTCAGCATAATATAGAGCCTATGGGGCCTGGGATATTATCTGACCCCGTGGACACAGACGAGCCCCTGTCATGGGTGTTGCCAGGGAGGGCAGGGAACGCAGAGCTGACTAGGAGCAGCCGGGCCGAGAGGGCTATTATAGCTAAGTACAAAGCGCCCCACAGGTTGGAGTACCTGTATGTCCCTGAACCCCTCATGGAAGGAGAAATTGAGTTTAAAATGGGTTCCACTGGTGAGGATAGGGGATATGGCACTGATGAGGAGGCAGGATCAGGGGAGAAAGATTGGGATCCTGGCGGGTTACATGAGAAGTGTCGCACAGAGGGTTACAGCATTGCTGCTTTAAGCCCCGTGGACCATGCTGTGCGCAAGCCACCGTAAGAGGGTATGGTAGTACCACTAATGGATACTCCATAAGGGAGTAACCCTGGTTGTTATACATCTATGTTAGGATGTATCTGTAATGTTTATGATGGAGATATGTACTGTATTCATTTGTACTGCATTATGAGAAAATTTGTGTGATGTTAATTATGTTTTGTGTTGCAGTGCTTCCTGGAAAGAGGTATGCAAATTTAGGTCCCAGCGAGGACGATGGGATTCACCAGGGGGAGAATGTAGCGCACATGTAAAATGCCTACAGTCATCTCTCCTGCTGGCAGTAAGGCCTGGTAAGTGTGGGCATGCCAGCAGTAATCATGGAGGTTTTCCCTCACACCCTGGTGGGGTGCTCTGTGTATGGCTGGGACTGGTCACATGCTCTGACTCCATGGTTAGTGATGTCAGAGGTGTGTCAGCCTCAGAAGCTTACATAAGGCACAGCACTGTGTTCTAAAGTTGGTTGCTAGTTGTTCTGCTGAGAAAGGAGTTCCAGCTCTTGTCAGAGCTGAGGAAGGAGTTCAAGTTCTATCAGAGTGTCAGTTATGTTATAGTAACTCCATGGGAGGCTGTGTCCAGGGACCTGGCACAGGACAGTGATTCCTGCGGGAATAGTGAATTCCTGATCTAGGTGATATACCTATCAAAAGGGAGCACTGGCGAGATGAGCGGCTGAAGATACTCCTTGAGGAGGGCAGTTGCCCTGCCGTGTCAATAAAGATGAGTTCAGCCAGAAACCCTCTCGTGTATCTATCTGGAATGAGTGTACAGAGAGGAGCACCACGGAGGAGTTCCTCGCCAGGATCATCCCCTTGCGGACGCAGGGACCCTGGTGAGGTGGAGGCGCTGCACTGGAACTAGGTGAGACTCAGCACACTACCTCAGCTGCCTGTCTGACGGGTCCTCCCCACACACCATCATGCGGGAGACTCAGGAGTCCTGTAGCCAACAGGTGCACCATCAGGCATATCTACACTGTAATGGGGTCCGGTTAGACCACAGGGGCCAATGTGAGATTGGGTGGGTCAGGCCGGGCCAGAAATACCGTTACATATATATATATATATATATATATATATATAGACCATACGATACCAGTTGCAACACGACATCAAGGGACAGCACACAGGTAAGTAAATAAAAAATGTTCTATATTTGATAGAAGACACAAATTTGTGTCTTCTATCAAATATAGAACATTTTTGATTTACTTACCTGCGTGCTGTCCCTTGATGTCGTGTTGCAACCGGTATCGTATGGTCTGTTATTGCTTTATGGGATAAGCACCAAAACTTATTTACTTGCATATGGTGTGCCGGCTGTGCATTGGATTCTATATATATATATATATATATATATATATATATATATATATATATATATATATATATATAAATAAAAAAATACAGTGCTTAGATTACCGAAAAAGGATTACAAGAACATACAATTACAGTAAATGCAGGACAGTTCCTTCAAATAACAGGATAAAACAGAAAACATAAATCTCTATGCATTATGTTATTATATGTCAGGATTTTCTCCCAGAGAGGTCACTTGTGCAGAAATTAGACTTTACAGGTTTGGTACAAAACACACCCCTGTTGAAATCTTATTTTCATAATATCTTGCTAAGTCGTATGTACTATTTTTTCCCCATTGAAACAACATAAGCCCACCCCTGTCGTAAATCACCTGCGAGATTGACGTTTTTATGACAGAGTAAAAAAAACCTTCTACCAACTGATGTTTAAGGTTTGTCTTAATATATAAACGACCTTAGAACTTCCCTTCTCTAGTACTTAGATATGTGAGTCACGTCAATAGATTCAGGCAGTCATGACGGATGTAACGAGACTAAGTATGACTATCTTGCCCCTAAATTTGAGTGACAAATGGATATCTGTCCCTTATTACCTGCTAGAACTCACGTCTGGCATCATTGCATTCATCTCCTTGCCACAATTGCCGATATCGAAACTTTATACTTCAGCATAACTGTCAAGTCCATGATTCGACACTTCATATCTTTTGGATTGTATGGGATAGTCACGCACACTTGCACTCCATTAAACCCTTCCAGGAATGCTTTGAAAGTACCTTTAAACAGGGTCCTGTTTACGTTCGTGTTGGGGGAACCATAATTTACTCCCATCTCTGGAAAAACTTATGTTCTTATCTCTCAATTCTATCATTCTTTTAACAGGCCATAAAACATTTCTTTGTATTTTTTTTAAACTTTAACTACATTAACCCATGAAGCACCAGATTGATTAAAATACCTAATATCTTATGATATCATCATGACAGGTGGGTAGTAGGGGGGCAGAAAGTAAAAGGGGGGGAACATAAAGCATACATTTTGACATAAAAGTTTACATTCTCAGTTACAGTAAACCATCAATTATACAAGATAGTCGGGGAGATTATACAGGAAATCACCAAAATATCACTTTGCATTCAATGAATTGTCGAGTAAGTTACCCGTACTGTGCGACCATAAGGAGATGCTCCATTTCATGGTCAGGCTCTCTACAAAAGAATGTTAGGATGGTTGAAGGGTGGTCTACCAGGTGGTCGAAGGCTCTCATATCAGTCAAGGGTGCCATATCTTCAGGAATTTTATGCATGAGTCCCTTAATACTGTATGCCTGTCAGTTTCTCCATTTTAAGAGTACAATATTTTTTTTTGGAGGAGAGAGGTGAGGTTTGAGCTCACCCACACAGCAGAAATTGAGCTTTTCGTCTATGTCATCATATGGACTAAGGAAAGGGTAGGTATAAGTGGCACACCACTGTTAATAAAGATGAGTAAAAAAGTATTCCCTTTTGGTGCTCACCTCCTGCTGATCCTGGCGTCTCAAAGCTGGATCCATGAACTGGTAGTGAACAAGGATTAGAAGGAGCACACAAAAGACTGAAGTAGAGTAAAAAAACTTCTAATTAAATTCAATTCATCCGAGCCAGTGGATCATATGGGACAGTAGGTTGTTTGAGAACCTCTCATAGTCTGTGATAGGTCATTTCAAAAGACAGGAACAAGCGTTTAGGGGCAGTGGGGAGCCCAAAACGCTCTGTGCTAAGCTGTGAACCTTTTCCTGTAGTTCGGCCACTCTGTGACATGATCACCACATGTGTATGAAGGTGGCTCGGTGGCCACAACCCTCTTGGCATAGGGGGTACAAGTACAACCCCAGGAACATTCTTGACAGGTGCACTGGTGTTACGTACCAGCTGTACAGTACCTTGTATGTATTTTCTTTAATTTTAATGCATATGGAGCTTGTTGCGGCCGCTTCAGATATAGCGTCCCAGTCCTCCACCTCCAAATGTTGGTTGAGGTTTATCTTCCATTGTATTGTGAAGGGAGTATTATCTCAGAGGGTTGTGAGGAAAATTGAGGAATGGAGGTGTGAAATGAAGCCTCTGTGTAGGGCTCTCGAAGGCATAAATGGTAGTTAAGGGAGGAGGTTTCTCCCCTTTTTATATTATTTAAAATCCCAGTATGGAGTGAACACCAGGGTGGTTTTTCTAAAGAAAAAATATATATTGAATATCATGGATGTTAGACTTCTGCTGATTTTGGCCTCCATGACAGACATCAGGGTAGTCCAACATTTTTCATGTGGCAAAGTAGTGAACTAACTGTCAATCATGTTTTTCCATCCCAGCTCAACAGCAAGTTTGGACAGCTGTCATTCAAAAGCCAGAATTCCCTGGGATCAATTATTCCAATCAGATGGGTACTCTAATTGCCAATTAAGGGGATTAATAAACCATGTTATGCTGGCAAATTAATCCCCTCTTATAAAGGGAAATTTGACTCATAAAATGCGTTGGGTGCTGTGCAGTGCAGGCACTTTCATAGAAGCAGTGTGGTTGCTACAGCAATGTTTAGTAGGCTCCTGGTGTGACACCCTTGCTAACATAATCAAGCTCCAACCAATCACCATCATGTGTGAACAGACCACAGAGCTGTTAGAGGAGGCTAAGAACAGCAACTCTGGAAGGAGCAGTGAGATCACAGGACCCCAAGGACTAACTGGAGGCTTTAAAGAACTTACATCTAGTGAGTGTAATCATTAAGTCCTTTTTTTAACTTTTATATGAAAATAAAACAATACTGTGCCCTGTGGAGGTGCTTTTATACACACACACACACACACACACACACACACACACACACACACACACACACACACACACACACACACACACACACACACACACACACACACACACACACACACACACACACACACACACACACACACACACACACACACACACACACCCCCCTTAAGGAATCATTAGCGATAAATGCTGGTACACGGTATGTCATTATTCATGACCTACATTTAGTATGTATTTTCTAATTCTTTGTATGGTGTGTGTCATGTTAATAAATATGAATATATTATGAATGGTTTTCATCTACTTTAATTTTTCCAGAAAAACATAAAAGAGAATTTTGACACATGCAAAAGTGGCGCATACGTGAAGTTTAACCATGTATCTTATATCATTTGCAAATGTGCATCACAGACAATATCCAACTCCACTTCTTTTTTTTTCTCTGTGAAAAATAAGTTTTTGCACAAAACACACAACACATAAACATTGGTTTCAAATATGTAAAGAACTCCTTGGTGGAACAATATCTCTGGTGACAAGGGATAACAGCTGTCAGTCCTCCGTAGTATGTTGCCAGAATTGAGCTACTATATAGTTAGTATTCATTTACATTGTGGCTTTCTTGGTAACTCCCTGCAGATTGTTGATGACATGGGTAATAAGTTATTTGCATGAAACATAGCTAATATATATTCTTATTGGCTCTTTCAATATTGTAATTGACCAACATCATAAATTATGTTCCATTCTTCCAAATAACCTAAAGAGTTAAACAGGCAATACTGTAGGACAACAAAATATTTCAATCTGATGTACAGTAGTATTTTGGATTGTAACAGTATATTCTTTAAACACTCGTGATCCAGCTTTTTAAGCCTCTAGCATGTTTGCTTAACAGGTAAGATATGCAAACATTTTTTAAATGTCTATAAAGAGCAGTGGAAGTCCTCTAATATCCTTACTGTGACCTACAGTAACTACATTTTATGCCCACTGGCTTTAGTTAAAGCATGCAAATCTTTTCAGTGAGCCATTTCATACAGCTGTCCAATTTACTGCATGTGTCAAAGCTCCACCAATGTGACTTTGCTTTATGAAGCAACCGGTTTACACCGTGTCTTAGTAACGCCATTGTTTTTTGCTTAGGAAAATATGTTATTGTCGGCAGAAATTTTTCATGGAGATATAGTTGCTTGTACTGGAATGAACGGGCTATTGAGTTACTGACACCTCTCCAGATCTGACTGCAGCAAATTAATTAATAAAGGAATTACTGTATGTCTCTACTGTACTGTTCTGTATGTCTAGTTTTTAACTGTTATTATTTACATCTCCTTGTTGTGTCCCTTAACATCAGACAGTGACATTGTGAATTCATGATAACAATTTATAATTACACCTGACTTCTGTTGATATAGCTACTTCTGGATTATTCTACATCAGTGATTGGTGTTCACACATACTCTGCTGAGTCGTAAATATTTTGTGACAGGGTCTGTGTATTCTTCTTCCCCTTCTCTTCCACAAATACATACATCTTTACTGTGATTTTACAGAGTTACAAGACCACAGCAAGGGCAGAAACAATATGCAATCACATACAGTACAGCAGCTTCCTTTCTCATTATGAACCAACAATGCAGCTACCTAAGCAGAATTACCAGACACTTTCCCAGACACAATTACATGGATGTCACTACTGGACAGTCAGCGACCCCATTGAACACCAGCTAGTAGGGGAACATTTTCTCTCTTTAAGCTGTAGATTACATGAGGTTTTTTTTACTACTGTATAACCTGTTATATGAGGTATTTTAAGAGTTTGTCTGCTAATCAAATGGACAAAGTCAATCAGTCAAATACACTTTTCTAAACCTGGCTCCAGTTTTTTCTTTCTTTTATTTCTTTTATGTTTCCTCTCCTTTCTTGCAGCTTATTGTCTGGTATGGCAGATGACAGACGTACTTATGTAACCAAGTGCCCCTGGGCCTGAGGCCTTCTACTGGCCTCAATACTATAAGTCCTGATAGGAACAGGCGGTGTTGGGGTTACACTCCTGCGCAGGGCCTAGCCTGCAGTTGCAGCCTGGATGGGTGTAGTATATAGAGCAAAGAAACGAGCGCAACAGATATTGTAATAAAAATATCATATGATAAGTCCAAGATGTTACCTTGATGTATATAATGTTCTATGATGGGTGCAGGAGAAAGGGTAGGTTTGATCCAAGACCACGTATGAGGATAAATGCAGAGAAAGTCCCAAGCGCACGTCAAAAGAGACGGATAAAAAAATAGTGTAGTATTGTAGTTAAAATAATATCAACTGTTGGTAAAGATATAAAAGTGGTACTCACATTTTATGTGAGCAAAATGAGCATATCGGTTGTTCCAAGTAACCAATTTAGGAGATGTGGCCAGTCATCAATGGGAGTAGAGGGGGGGGGGGGGCAGGATACTCCCGGCAAAGGTAAAAGTAGAGGACACAGGAATAATTGAAATAACTTTTATATAACACAAAAATAAAAAGCAGAAAGCACTTACAAGTAGGTTAGTAAACATAGACCATTGGACCCTCTTGGTTAAGGAGTGGGTGGTACATTCCAGGTAGAACCCTTGTTTTAGCAGTCCCTCGTGGTGGCCATCCACAGGTGGGGGATCAGAATGTCCTGGAGGATTCTCTCCACTGCCTCTGGTCAGGTTTGCTTCAGTATTGTAGGGCCGCCCTACGCGTTTCATCAGTTCAGACTTTCTCAAGGGAGATTGTGAAATTACCCCTAGTGTCCTCTCTTTTAAATACCATTTGAATTCCCGCCCTTTTCCCCCGCTCCCACGGACGCCCTTGTAGCTGAATTGCAGACGCTATGCACAGACCCAGAGCGTCTGTGTGTCAGAACGGGCGTGTGACGTCATTATCTGCCCACTGATACTTGCAGCCAATCACAGGAGTGTCTCGCTGAGCGTCAAAGTCCTCTGTGTGAAAATAAACAAAGAAAAGCTCCCTTACAAAGATCGCTATGACAGCGCCTAGAGGGATTCCCCTAATGCAAAACCCAGACACAAATACAAGAGGCTGGAGTATTAAATGCCTTAGCACGCATAGATTAAAAATACTATTAGAGAGATCTATAACAGCAGACATGTTCTAATAAAATATTCAAATATCTAGTGGTGTAGAAAAAAGGGGATATCTAACCTTAATTACAAGTTAATGGAAGAAGTAAAAGATAAGTATATAGATATGTATAAATAAACATATAAAAAACAGGGTATATATAATCTAAGACCACATAGGATATAATAAAAACTTGTCTACGTCAAATTATAAGATCTCAGATGTTAAAATGGCACAGTAAAGGCAGTTACAATAATGTTGTGTAACTGTTCCGCCGGTGCTGCCCGCAGACCAGACCCGTCCCCTGTGCTGAGGTGGGACGTAGGGATACACGCACCCGCAGCAAAGGGAGCGTGTCTGGAGTGTGGTGTTATTGTTGCCAGGCCAGGTGTAGTAGTGAAGACAATACTTGCCGGTACCGGTAGTAGAGGAGGAGTAGTTATTGCCGTTGCCAAAGTCAGGGATGCCAGAAGTCACGAAGTCCAAGTAGAGCCAAAGTCGAGAGCCAGAGGGGGTAGTCGTCCAATCCGCGTCAATACCTGAGGAGTCACTGAGAGAAAAGTCAAATGCTTCCATACAGAACTATGTCGAGCGACGAGTGATGGGAAGCACAGGCATACAGTAATAAAGCTGGGCAGACCAATGGGAAAAGGAGACAGGCCTGGAGGACTGCAAAGAGTCCTCCCTGATAGGAGAGAGGTGTTACAGCCCAGCTGAGTGTAATCATTGATTTGCATGGAACTGTGTGATGCTTGGGAGCGACGCCTCACTGCAGAAGCAATGGTTAAAAGTGCTCTGTTAGGCGTGTGCTCTGTAAGCTGAGAATGCATGCACATAACGTCTGGGGCTGGCGTGCGTGTAGGAGTGCGTGGGCGCGCCCGGCGCTGAGCAGAGGAATCGCCGAGGGGAGTGATCCCGCGACGGCGGCAGGGGCGAGGAGCCGTGGAGTCCGGTAAGGCAGGATTGTTTTGTGTGTCCAGGGACTCCCTGCGGTGAGGGAGTGCTTTGTGTGGGAAGCGAGGAGAACGCCGATTCCTGACAGAAACCCTGCTTCCCCCCTTCCCCCAGACTCTACGGTGGTGTCTAGGGTGCATGAGGGGAGATTACATGCGGTGTGGTGCATACCTGTGAGGAACAGGAGGGCCTGAGCTTCCCGCAATGTTATTGGGGAGCCAGGACCGGACTTCTGGGGTGGTAGCCTCTATGATCTCTTAGTGGTGCAGCGCCTCCATCTTCTATACTCCCAGGAATATGGGACAGGACCTGTATAGAAGAACCCCTTGGGTCCCAGGGTAATAGCTTCCAACTCACACACAGTCTTTGGTAACAAAGGATAGTCTCTTTTATTGGCAGATCAGCAACTCGCAACGGTAGTGGTGTCCAGTAGCCGCAACAACAACAGCCAAGCTGTACTTATTACTCTGCTCTCCTCTCACACAGATAATTCCTCCTCTCCTTCCCTCCAAGTCTCTCCTCTGACAGGATGGTCTGGGCTACGGCTTCAATACCCCGTGGCCCACCCCCGAGGTTATCCTCGTGGTGGGGCTTGGATTCTCCCCATCGCCCCAGGCAGTGGGGTGAGGGCATTGGTCCACCAAGTCTATAACTCTATCAGCTCTACTAAAGGAAGCTGAATCTCTCCACTCCTCTCTCTGCTCCTGCACTCTGCGCAGGGGATACCGCGGTCTCCTCCAACTCCTCGGACCGATCCGCAGGACTCTTCGACTCACGGCATACTAACTGAACTGCAGACTCTCGGCATAACTGACTGCACTGCAGATTCTCGGCGTAACTGACTGCACTGCAGACTCTCGGCATAACTCCTCAACTCACAGGAGTTGGCTGCTAAATATAGAGCTAGCCCCACCTCTCGTGATGTCAGCAGAACCTCCCCTCTTGCTCACGCCTGCAGCAGAGTCCAGGCCTGCATCTACCACTCAGGGCAGGGCTATGAAGGGGGAAAACCCATGATGATTACTGGTGCTTGACCTTACAAGGACTTACCACAGTAGAAGGGAGATAGGTATAGCCTGTGCTGTTTACAGGGGGCTACAGTTGTATAAAAACATCATGTTAAAAAGGCATTACAATCAAAATCTACATTGAGTCCCTTAGGTTGCAATGTTCTCAATTCGTAAATCCAAAAGGATTCTCTCCAAGGGGACTTAACCTGCTCTATTCCCAAATATATCAGACCACTAGGTTCTGAGTTGTGCTGTTTATTGAAATGTAGAGGGACACTATAATTCTCTACACCCAACGAGATGTTTCTTGTATGCTCTAAAATTCTCGTTCTTAAGGGACGAATTGTCCTCCCTATATACTGGAGCCCGCAGGGACACATTAGCATATATACAATATGCGCGTTTCTACGGTTAATAAAGGAATTGATCCTGTAATTCTACCTTGTCACATTTGAAGTAAAGGTCTCTGTTTTTTTTATGGCCATTTTTACATGCCTTACAGGTAGTGCATTTAAAAAAACCTTCTGGGGGGAGGGATAGTAACCATGTCTCATTACTTATATCATTTATTTTTTCTTTTAGGGCACTGGGTGCAAGAACGTTTTTTAAGTTTTTTGCACGCGTAAATAACACCTGAGGCTGATCTGAAAGGAAATTGGTCATAACCGGATCTCCCTATAGAATATGCCAGTGTGGCCTAATAATTTTTTGTATTTGATGGGATTCATGATTAAAACGCGTAATAAATGGTATAAAATTGTCTTTCATTTGTTTCTTCTCCGTATTTATCGTTAAAAGTTTGTCTCTATTTAATTCTTCGACCTTATTCTTAGCTTTAGTTATCATTATGGGATTATACTTTAGGTGCTACATTTACAAAAAAAATTTCAGTACTGTACATCCAAACTGCGCCAAAATACATGCTGTAAGCAAGTGTTGTATATTAACTGTTTAGTTTGAAGTCCTCGTGAGCATAGTTTCCCACATGTAAGAATGTGCTTACAATGGTGTACTCATTAAAAGATGCAGTCTCCTCAGAATGATCTGCTTTGAAAGTACAGTATGCTCAAGGTTATGCGCTTCACAGCATGCTACTTACAATTTGCTATTAAAGCTTTCCTTCACTGGAAAAATCCCTAATTTGTTAGTCTAACCTACCCATATTTTTTTTCTCCAAATCATTTTAAAAGATCATTTCTTTTTAGACGCACCAATAGTTTGTACACATCCCCTTTGTTTTTTTCTTTAACACTTATACTGTAGTTTTCTATCTTTGTGTATTATTTTTTTTTACAGTGACTGGAGTAAAAGCCACAATTATAATTTTCTAGAAGAAACGTTGAGGTTTGTCATAGTTTGTGATACCTTTTTAACAAAATAACAAGTCAGTTCTGCCCAGATTAAACTACAGCGCAAAGAGCTTTCAAAATCTCACAGGTCTCTTTCCTAATATACATGAAAACTGCTCTGGGATTTGTAAAGCTCTGAACACTATGGGGTCTATGCAGTAAGCGGCAAAACTGCTCTTTTCTCACCAAAAATGCCTGCAAGATTCAGTAAGCAGCGAGAACAGAAAAAGTTGCCGTTTTTTTTTGCCAAAATGTTTTTTTTGGCAGACGCGCGGCGAAAAGCCAATTTTCGCCACTTTTTTAAACTCGCTGAATTCTAGTAGCCCCGATCAGTTTCTCGCCATTCTAGAATTGAGAATTCCTCTCCAAACCGTCCCGGCACAAAAAGTTGGCAAGAAGCTGGGATAAAAAACCTTCTGTGCTTTAAGTGAATGGGTGGAAATGAGCCATATCTTCTAAGGAAGGTGTTTTATGGAGTAGCACTACTTAGTAACTATGGCCCTTTGTCTTTCAACATACTACATTATTTTATATAAATACACAATTATGACCACTATTCTGTATATTAAAATATTGTATATCCAGATATACAGAGAGTTAAATCAATTTAATGTATAATTAATTTTGCCACAGATTAGATTACATTTCAGATACGTTCTTGTTTATTATAGTTTAAAGATGAAATAGAAACGCTACCTAATATATTACAGAATTTGTTTAGCCACGTTTTCTTCCCATCTTTGTTTCCAGTTTGTTAGTTACTCAATCTCTTTGATGTAATTCATTTTTCACACATGAACAACACCTGCTTTCACACTTCTTGGCTAATTTCTTCCTTGAATACACATGTGAATGAGATCTCTAGCCCACTAACAAGCAGCATACAGGTCTATAACAAAAAAAAGGGGGAGCAAAAGAGAAAATAAATACATAAATAAAATCCTGTGAAGAATGGCAAATAATAATTGTTGGGGAAATGGTTTCTTATCACCATTGGATTTCTGCAAGAACTCTTACTTCTGGTAGTACTCAACTCAAAGTTAATTCCATCCATTTCTTTTCACTAAATAAAAAGCAGAATGTCCATGACGGGGTGACTCAGGCTTAACCGTTCACGTTGTCTGGTGACTGTCTAATCTGTGTTCTCTCATGTCTTTTGAGATACTTGCTACTCAACTATTTTGCTCTCTTTTCTCTTGGTAATTTCCCTGAATCTTTTCTGTACCATTGGGAATGTAATGCCCTTTAAAGACTGATGGGGTTAGGAGAAACACCCCCCCCCCCATCTGCTCTCTATAGTAGGAGGGTCTATTCCACTACATATTTAATTAATTATAAGTTTGATACAGAAAAGCAACATTCAAACATAATGCTCAGACTTAAATCTGACTGAGACATTTTGGCCCGTATTTACTAAGCATAGTTATACTGAAGGCATCGTCCATGGCAGTAAGAAAATGTACAGCCCATTCACTTGAACAGGCCACAAGGTTATCGTATGGTATACCACCACCTGGTAAATTTATTGTAGGCCTTTATGAGTTATGACTAGATTCCCATCAAATCTATTTAGGTGGGCCAGGGTTTCTGGTTAGATCAAAAAATAATAAATGATAGCGCCAAATGTGAGTAAATGAATGAGTGATATATAAAAATTATTATTATCTACTATATATTTCTGAAATGTCTGTATGTTTGTCTGCATGCCCTGTGTCCCTAGGGCCAATCGCATTGCACCTTTGGCCTGTCACTCCACCTCAACACTGTCCCACCCTCACCACACTGTCCCACCCCTCACTGACTCTCATTGGCCTTCGGCAAACACCACTGCCACACTGTCCCACCCCTCACCCCACTGTCCCACCCCTCACTGACAATCCTCACTGCTCTGGGGCGACCTCTCAACCCACAAAACCCTCACCGCCTGCTACCACAGCATTCACCTCCACACACCGCACGAACAAGCAGCGCAACACTGCTCTTACCAAGACCCCCCCTCCACCACCCCCCTCCCCCAACCTCATGCACCCCCCTCCACCACCACCCCCCTCAACCTCATGCACCCCCCTCCACCACCACCCCCCCCAACCTCATGCACACTATGAACGCACGCCACAGCTCTCCCGCTACTGCAGCCCATCACCAACCCCCCTCACCCAAACATACAACGCACGATGCTCCATCACCCCCCACTCACACGAACAGCAAACGCACGCTGCTGAACATAGCTGCTGAACATACAACGCACGATGCTCCATCACACCCCCCCCCTCACCCGAACATCCCCGGAGCACACCCAAAACCACCCCACCCCCCTCACCCATAAATCCACCCCCCCCCTCACCCCAACACAAACCTCACGCTGCCGACCATCCAACGCAAGATGCTGCTCCGGAGCCCCTCACCCCCCCCCCCCCACTCAACCGAACATCCACCGCACGATGCTGCTCCGGAGCCCCTCACCACCCCGCCCCCCCCATCACGTGCGCTGCCCTGCACCGCTCCGGATGGGAAGCGCGGCCCTCCTACCCTAGCCGCTCCCTTACCTCCCCGGCGCTTACCTCCCGCTCAGGTAAGTAACGTCCCGCCTCAGCTTATGGCACCAGAAACAGCCTCGCGCCTCAGGCCCACCCGCGCAGCCTCGCGCCTCAGGCCCACCCGCGCAGGCCTCGCGTCTCAGGCCCACACAGGGTGCTACCTGCCGCCGCCTGCACGCGCCTCACTCAGCCGGACGGCACATCGGGGGACCAAGCGGGCGGTGGGGGGGGGAGCGCGAGTCACGGGGAATGGGGGGGGGAGGCTAGCCAAGAGTCACGGGGAGGGGGGGGAGTCACGGAGAACAGGGGGGGGGGCACCAACCGAACCAGCAGGGGGACGGACGCACGGAGGGGGGGGACATGCACATACATAAATTATGACAATACATATGCCCACTGCTCTCCACCCCGTCCCACACTCCCCCTCACTCCCCTTCTCCCCCCCACTCCCCCTTCTCCCCCCCCACTCCCCTTCTCCCCCCACTCCCCTTCTCCCATCCCCCATTCCCCTTCTCCCCCCCCACTCCCCTTCTCCCCCCCACTCCCCTTCTCCCCCCCCCACTCCCCTTCTCCCCCCCTCCTCCCCCCCCACTCCCCTTCTCCCCCCCCACTCCCCTTCTCCCCCCCCACTCCCCTTCTACCCCCCCACTCCCCTTCTCCCCCCCCCACTCCCCTTCTACCCCCCCCACTCCCCTTCTATCCCCCCACTCCCCTTCTCCCCCCCACTCCCCTTCTCCCCCCCACTCCCCTTCTCCCCCCCACTCCCCTTCTCCCCCCCCACTCCCCTTCTCCCCCCCACTCCCCTTCTCCCCCCACTCCCTTCTCCCCCCCACTCCCCTCTCCCCCCCACTCCCTTCTCCCCCCCCCCCACTCCCTCTCCCCCCCACTCCCCTCTCCCCCCACTCCCCTTTCCCCCCCCCCACTCCCCTTCTTCCCCCCCCACTCCCCTTTCCCCCCCCACTCCCCTTTCCCCCCACTCCCCTTTCCCCCCCCACACACCCTTTCCCCCCCCCACTCCCCTTCCCCCCCCACTCCCCTTTCCCCCCCCCACCACTCCCCTTTCCCCCCCCACTCCCCTTCCCCCCCCACTCCCCTTCCCCCCCCACTCCCCTTTCCCCCCCCACTCCCCTTTCCCCCCCCCCACTCCCCTTCCCCCCGCCTCACTCCCCTTCCCCCCCCCACTCCCCTTCCCCCCCCCACTCCCCTTTCCCCCCCCACTTCCCCTTCTCCCCCCCCACTCCCCTTCCCCCCCCCCACTCCCCTTCCCCCCCACTCCCCTTTCCCCCCCACTCCCCTTCCCCCCCCACTCCCTTTCCCCCCCACTCCCCTCCCTCCCCCCACTCCCCTCCCCCCCCCACTCCCCTTTCCCCCCCCCACTCCCTTTCCCCCCCCACTCCCCTTTCCCCCCCCCACTCCCCTTTCCCCCCCACTCCCCTTTCCTCCCCCCTCTCCCTTTCCCTCCCCCACCTCCCCTTTCCCCCTCCCCCTCTCCCCTTTCCCTCCCCCCACCTCCCCTTTCTCTCCCCCCACTCCCCTTTCCCCCCCCACTCCCCTCCCCCCCCCCCCCACTCCCCCTTTCCCCCCCCACTCCCCTTTCCCCCCCCCACTCCCCTTTTCCCCCCCACTCCCCTTTCCCTCCCCCTCCTCCCCTTTCCCTCCCCGCTCCTCCCCTTTCCCTCCCCCTCCTCCCCTTTCCCTCCCCCCTCCTCCCCTTTCCCTCCCCCCACTCCCTTTCCCCCCCCACCTCCCCTCCCCCCCCACCTCCCCTTTCCCTCCCCCCCCACCCTCCCCTTTCCCTCCCCCCCCACCTCCCCTTTCCCTCCCCCCCCACCTCCCCCTTTCCCTCCCCCTCCTCCCCTTTCCCTCCCCCCTCCTCCCTTTCCCCTCCCCCTCCTCCCCTTTCCCTCCCCCCTCCTCCCCCTCCCCTTTCCCTCCCCCCTCCTCCCCTTTCTCCTCCCCCCACTCCCCTTTCCCCCCCCCACCCTCCCCTTCCCCCCCCCCCCCCCCACCTCCCTCCCCCCCACCTCCCCTCCCCCCACCCCACCTCCCCCTTTCCCTCCCCCCCACCTCCCCTTTCCCTCCCCCCACCTCCCCTTTCCCTCCCCCCACCTCCCCTTTCCCTCCCCCCCACCTCCCCTTTCCCCTCCCCCCTTTCCCCTCCCCCCTCCTCCCCTTCTCCCCCCCCCCCCTCCTCCCCTTTCCCCCCCCCCCCTCCTCCCCTTTCCCTCCCCCCTCCTTCCCCCTTCTCCCTCCCCCCCCACCTCCCCTTTCCCTCCCCCCCACCTCCCCTTTCCCTCCCTCCCACCTCCCTTTTCCCCTCCCCCCCCCACCTCCCCTTTTCCCCTCCCCCCCACCTCCCCTTTCCCTCCCCCCCACCTCCCCCGTTCCCCTCCCCCCCCACCTCCCCTTTCCCTCCCCCCTTTCCCTCCCCCCTTTCCCTCCCCCCTCCTCCCCTTTCCCCCCCCCCCTCCTCCCCCTTTCCCCCCCCCCCCTCCTCCCCTTTCCCTCCCCCCTCCTCCCCCTTTCCCTCCCCCCTCCTCCCCTTTCCCTCCCCCTCCTCCCCTTTCCCTCCCCCCTCCTCCCCTTTCCCTCCCCCCTCCTCCCCTTTCCCTCCCCCCCACTCCCCTTTCCCCCCC